>NC_135507.1:35772006-36052006 GCF_052857255.1 Amblyomma americanum | reverse complement strand
CTAAAAGCTGCCGAGTCACCACTAACGTAGACATCCAATACAAACAGCAATTGAGTGAGAAATATAGGGAGACAGGACTTTGCCTGGCTTATATCGGCCTTTAGTCATTGTTGTCCCGCTTATATGCGTTGTCGCTGATTCCCCGTCGCCGCTTGTGAGTTCTCATTGGCGGTCCACAGGGAAATTTAGACTCTCAATATTAAAGGCACTGCGGAGACAGTTACCTAAAGTTGACGCCGGTACGCGATATCGTATTTGTTCTGCAACGCTCTGGAGGCTGGGGGGAAAGGGGGGGGGGGGGGGGGCGGCGTTGTTCTTGTACATTGAAGCTTCAGAGCGCCTCAGTTTACAAGGGAGCTCCTCGCGACCCGGCGTCAGCCGCTGTGCTTTTTACTTTTGACAGAGCATCACGACTGCGCTGCATTCTCTTACTTTATGTCGCCTCCCCCCCTCCCCCAGCCTGACTGTTTATTGTTTGATAGCCATCTTGTTTTGCTTTTAACTCATTCGCACTGACCTCGCGCTGAAGATGTGTGCACCCAACGTGTAACTTGCATTGCCTGCACACCCTCCCAGTTTGTTTTTTTACGTTTTTGGCGCATGTTTGCTTCTCTTTTTGTTTCCCCGGTAGAAGCACAGCTACATCTGCCCTTTGAATAACAAACACGAAGTGCTGAATCACCGCTGCGCAGAGGACATCGTGCCGATTGACATAAAGTCTCTAGTAAGTCGACCGCCCTCAACTAAACAACTAGGGAGCGGTGGCGCTTCTGAGCGCCTCCGCTAGAGGACGCGCAGTTAGCGTCGCCGTGGTGCGATGTGTGTGGCCGGTACATCAGTTCTCATGCCTGGGGCCGTAATTTGAAACGGTTGTTCGTGTCGTTGCATTTCGCTGCCTCTTTGCGATAGGACGGACTCGCCATTGATCTTTGAGCCGGGCAATGAAATTGCTTCCTGGGTGTCAGCCCTGACGTTACAATCGGTAGCCCGCTGAGCGGCGGCAAGAAGTTTAGAAATATGAGTCAGGAAATGAACCGTTCCAAAATACAGCCCCTAATTCGGATCGCTCCAAAGCCTAGAACGTCGGGATATGATCAGCCTGTCGAGACCTGAACGTGCAGTCGTTCTTGACCTTTAATAACGTTCTTGGCAAGTGACATTTAATGCAACGCTGTTGGTTTCTATGCACTGCCTTTCTCTTTGCTGGCTGGACACGCTTGCTTTTAAGAGATGTAGCGTTGCGGAAAGCGCTATAGTCTTAAGCTGTTACGGACGGCTGTAGTTAAGGTTATGGTAGATAAGCCACTGCACGCTTCTTTATGCAGCTGCTCCGTAACATGCAGTTGATCCAGAGGCGACTAGAAGAGAAGCAACTGGGGCACTTAGTTTCGCACCGAACGTTTGGACCCTGCTCAAATTGGTGCTGGTTGCCCCTTCGGAAACAGTCGCTATGGCGGTAGAGTTCGGTCAACTCACTTAGTCCCTGAGGATTTACTCCCGTGCCACATTTATTCCTTTCCATTTTGTACTGCTAAGTTCTATCAGGTTCGATCGACAGTTAGAGATGTCGGTGACGATACGGAATGAGTCACACTCTCAAGAGCTGTACACGTCAGGCAGTTGGTGCGAGAGGCCATGCTTGAGTGTTTTCGTGGTCATTAAACTGGTAGCTTCTACAATGAAGGCAGGAGGGTAGTTTCAATGGTATAGCCCTGTAAGTAGAGTATGTCTAGATAGGCGCTTTCGCGCAAGCGATTTGCAATCAGAAAAAAGGCAGATCGCGCGGCGGCCTGGTGGCTTAAGCAACAAAAGCACACCTTATTAATAAATTATAAATAAATACAGGGCGTGAGCATTCGCTTTATCTACTCAAACTATTACTGGTTTAAGAGCTCCACATGCTCCCCTCAGTAAACAAACCATCCCTGACAAGTCGGCGGCTTGTCTCTGCCATGATAGTTTATTTTCCTTTTTACCTTGACTCGGTGACGTCGCAGCGTCGCCATTTTGTTTTTCATAGAGCAAGGCGAAAGGCCGCCGCGCGTTTGTGATAGGCTTATCGTGCACCTGCTGTGGTTTGCACTGCTGAAGCTACGCGCTGAACAATAAAATGGCACCCGTGTCGTCACATGACAAGCCCTTATCAACGCTGAAAAAAAAAAAAACTCAGATCTCAGGCTGCCTTAATGGCATTCGCTTAGGGTTAACGATGTCTTGCCTGCCTAGTGGCTAGCATCCACTTGCCCTGCATTCACATGCCGCATGACCGTATTGCTGTGGAGTGCCCTGAATCATTTATTTATAAAACTGAAACTCACTTTAATTAGGATAATACATCTCCGCAATGTTCTTGCAACGTTTCTGTGATGCATCATGAGAGGAAAATCTGCCGAAGTGTTTAGTTTTCAATCACGCCTATAGTCCGATACAACTCAAGAACGAAGGGGATTTTTAACCGACAAAGGACCTTCTTCCAGCCAATGGCGTCGGCCGATTCTCATTACCCCGCTAGCGTGACAATGCAGGGAGTGGCAGAAGAAAGGGGACAGTTCCCTCCCTGCATTGTTGGGCCGCTCCCTGCATTGTCAAGCTCGCAGGGTCATCAGAATCGGCCGAAGCCACTGCCTGGAGGGGGGTCCTTCGAGGAGGAAAAGCCGATTTGTTCTTGAGTTGTATCCGACCATAATCATGCCTGATGCTCTCGCTATACCTATACTACCTTTAATTATGATTCCAAGCATAGCGCTTGTCTGTGCATATTTATGTTCTCACTCCTGCATGACTATCGTCCCAAAAAATTTGTTTCAGCATTGAGAAATGACTAAACGAACTGTTCCTGTTACCGCGCAGCTGTTCGTATACATAGCGCGCGCACAAGCTGGCAGATTACGTGAATCACGCGTATGACTTTTCTCCGTCGAGATTGACAGTGACAGACCGCGCAGAAAGCGAGAGACTCGGTTGCGGACGGACAAGTGGTTAGGCGGCTGCAGCTGCACGAACGACGATGCTACGTCGGACGCCAGCTGCGGGCTCGGCGCTGTGGTCTGAGAGTTTTCAGTTCGCGCTGTAAGCGCGAGTGCGTGTGCGTGTTTGTGCTGTGCGCGGACATTTTTAGCCCGTGTTCGAAGAACCGCGTCGTTGGTCGAATCGCTGAGCGTCTCTTTTTTTTTTTCCGTGCTCTGTCTCCGCAGAAGTCGAGCTTCACGAGCAGCTCCCACGAACAGGAGGAGCAGCACAGTCATCACGAGAACAGCGGCGTCATCGAGGAGGTCAAGATCGACAAGCAGAGGCTGCAGAACAAGTTCAACAAGGTGAGGATCTGACCCCCCCCCCCCCCCCCCCCCCCCTGCAATGTCTGCAGCGCGTGTGATTCGAAATCAGGACAACCAACCGGTGGTCCCTTACACTCTAAACACAAAGGAGTAAAAAAGGGAGTAAGCTGTCATCCATTGCGCACTCTTTTATAAAAGGGAGTGCTCTAGAGGACAGATTACATCCCTTTTTAATCCCATATATGTGTATTCTTGTTTATATAGAGTGTAGGGTAACGGAGTAGATTCCGAGAGAAGGCAATCATACCAGGGGACGGCAGAATCAGGTCGGTGGATGAGACTATATAGTCGGATACAACTTAAGAGCCAAGCGGCCTTTCCCCGTCAAACGACGCACTTCCAGTCAATGGCGTCGGCCGATTCTCATGAACCTGCTGGCGTGACAATGCAAGGACCGGCGTGACAATGCAGGCAGGGGATATATCCCGGACCATAGAAGGAGGGTGACTATCCCCTTTCATTGGCCACTCCCTGCATTATCGCGCTAGCAGGCTCATGAGAATCGGCCGACGCCATTGGCTGGAAGGGGGTCCTTTGACGGCGAGAAGTAGCTTATAGTTCTTGAATTGTGTCCGACTATAGGAAGCCTGCGCGAATAAGGTTGCCGCAGCTGCCACTGGACATGGTGAGTTGGAGGGATATGGAAGCTGTCTTTTTTGTCCCGCAGTGGGCGCAGTTAAACGGCTCCTGCTGGTGCTGATGATGATGATTAACCTCTGCTGCAGATAACGCTCGTTATCGTTGGCCCGATCGTGCCTTTCAATTTTAGTTTGAAGGAGAACCTAACCGGGGACGGTTCAAGGAGAGACGGGGATATAAGGTTATAATTCGTTATTTAATAAAGCGCTTGTTCTGTTTGTCCTGTCTGTCTTCGCTGTGTTAAGCTATGAACCGGTGCCAACTTGTCGAAATCGCAGCCCTAAGTAAGATTAGGAAATATACGGTAACACAGTGACCGCGGTTGGCACCGGGCAGGGTGAATTGAAGATCAGTGTGAGCGGTTTTTGTGCAGCAGTGGAGGCGCCCAGCTGACCATGATGATGATTCTGATGCGCACTTCACTTTCCACCGCACTAGTTGGTTCGACGTACTTGTAAACAGCATGGTTCATCAAAAAAAAACAGTTCGTGGCGAAAAACGCAGTGCAAGTGCTTGCGTGCATATCTTCATCAGCCCTTATTTCCATATGAAAGCTGCTGTTTACTGTTGTGCTTCTCGTTGTACAGGTATAGCTTAGCACTTCAGAGGAGTTAATTAAATGTCACCCGAATAAACCCTACCATTCATTCCCGTTCCCCGTTGACCGTTTGCGTGGAGTCCTGGCGGAAACAATGCAATTAAATTCTTCGTCTTTCTGGCACGCTTCACATAAGTCTAGCCCTCACGTGACCAGCCATTGGGCAGCGGTAGAATTTAGTGCAAATGCTGCAAAACATGCAGTATGCGCTCACGTATAGACGCTGCAGGTTTTCCCCTTTCGTTTCTCGCCACTCTGTTTTACGATGCAGCTTGACGTTATCTCGTGTTCTTCAGTTATCCATGCGTGGTGTACAGTAAGACGAGAAAGGCAACTTTGGTTATAGCGTACAACAGCAAGTTCCAAGGCAAATAACACGGAAGGAACAACAACTAACCTCTGTAGAGTGTTGCTGACAGCTGTAGATCTTCTAGCGTAGACGGGAAAGGACGTAGTAGTGTGACCGTCGTACTTGGCGCGAGCTTTCTTTTTTAAATGCTCCGGAAGAGTGTTTACCCCGTTGGTTGCATTTTAGGGAATAATAATAAAATGAAGGAGTCATAAATACGACAGCAATAATAAATAGAAAAAGGGAGCCACCGCACATGCCATGCTCGAAGCAGATAATTATAATCCTGTTAGAGTCGATACCTGCTTATTACCCGATTATATTATCTAAATTATCTCATTAACTAATAATTTCTTAATTATCTGCTTTTCTCATGCCACGTCCAGAGCAGGTAATTGCATTCTGTTAGAGTCAATACTCACTAAACCGAAACATAATCGGTGGTGACAGAAAATAAGGCGGAGAGATGAAGGTTCAGACATTAGCGAGGGCAGAGGGGGCGTAGTCTGCTTAGGACAGGATAATTGGCAGCTGTGGTGGTTAGCCCCGTCCTTCGGTAAGCTTGGTTAGGCTGATGCTAACGTTGAGACGCCTGTGGAAATAATAGTAGCTGTGTAGTACTTTGCAGTATAGGGCCACAGTCAAAAAAGACAACAGAAAAATTCCTGCCGTCACAACAAATTTTCTGTAATGTTTTTGAACAAAAACTTGTAGTTAGAACAGAAATTTTTGCAGTAGCAACAGAACATTGTGTGGTTACTGCAGAAAAGTACTCCAGAAAGAACTACAGTGCGACAGAAAGATCTGTCGTTACCACAAAAATACAAAATATTTTATCGTAGTTTTTCACGGTTCTGTCGTTTTTTCTTTCACAGGAATGTGCTGCATGTGCAAACGGTACGAATACCGAGCATCCATTGCTGATCTGGGACAATCTGGAACGCTTAGCCTATGCAGTTACTTTTTTGGCGTCGTTGAGGACTTTGGTTGCAAAAGCACTCCACTTGTTGTGGGAGAATGCAAAATCACATCACTAAAGCTGCCATCTTGGTGTCCTCATCTTTAGCCCGAGTCGATTCGAGTCGAGTCGAGTCGAGTTGGCCCGGCTGAGTCGAGAGCTGCTTCTTGGCACTTTATTTTCTCGCCAAATTTTGTGCGTTGGGTATAAAGAAAATAGATTGTTCAGATGACTGTGTTTAATCCGAAGCATTTAGTGATTATCAGTTCTCCGCAGACTTAATCGAAGCGCTCATGACGTGCCTCTTATGATGTCGTTATTAATCCCAAGAATGCGAAGAACTTAACTTGATAGTTTTGGCGAGCAGGCGAAACTTGCGGACAGGTGGTACTGAATACGCAGGCTGTACTGCACATTGTAGAGCGCACGACTACTGATCCGGAGTTCCGGCGTTCGAACCCGACCGCAGCGGCTGCGTTTTTATGGAGGAAAAACGCTAAGGCGCCCGTGTGCTGTGCGATGTCAGTGCACGTTAAAGATCCCCAGGTGGTCGAAATTATTCCGGAGCCCTCCACTACAGCACCTCTTTCTTCCTTTCTTCTTTCACTCCCTCCTTTATCTCTTGCCTTACGGCGCGGTTCAGGTGTCCAACGATATATGAGACAGATACTGTGCCATTTCCTTTCCCCCAAAATTAATTCTTCTTTTTCTTAATTATTATTATTATTATTATTATTATTATTATTATTATTGCAATGCTAGACGGAAAGCTCACTTTACAGCTAATTTTATAGCATTTAGTGCCGCATATGTATTCGGTTTGGTTTATGGTTTGAATTTATGGTGTTTAACGTCCCAAAGAAACGACTCAGGCTATGAGGGACGCCGTAGTGAATGGTTTCAGAAATTTCGACCACCTAGGGTTCTTTAGCGCGCACTGACGTCGCACAGTACACGGGCCTCTAGAATTTCGCCTTCATCGAAATTCGACCGTCGCGGCCAGGATCGAACCCGCGTCTTGCGGGTCAGCAGCCGAGCGCCATAACCGCTGAGCCACCGCGGCGGCTGCAAATGTATTCTCTGGCGCACACATATATGTAAAGGTAACACCGGTCTTGTGCCTGGAGCTGATATACGCACTATGCTTATACAACTGAGGAGGAGGGGGGGGGGGGGTACAGGTGCGACCAGTACAGCGAGATCAGGGATCACACGAACGCAGCATCGCGTTATTCCGCGGAGGACACTAACAGGCTTCGAGCCGTAAAATGGTCAGTTCGTACCAGAAACTGAATTCAAATAACCAAGAACTTTATGTATAGTAACATTCTACAAAACTTTCGAGTGCAGGATTTTATTTAGCCGGTCAGTTGACACCGCTTATTCCTTCAGTATGACGCTTAGCCTGCATATAGCCTCCGGCAACCACCTCAGCCTGATTGTTTGTGAGCATCAGTAACTAGCACCTGTGCTGGGTCTTTCTTCCTCAAAGAAATTTCTTTAGGCGCTCTGTAGACTGTCAATAGATGTTTGTCACTAAAGTTTATAGACTGTCTACTGACAAGTCCTATAGTCTAGTCTATGGGCAATACAAACCTTATAGGCAGTCATAGGCAATTTATAAATGCATGGCCATACACATAGACACTCTACAGGCTGTGAACACACAAAATGAAATATCTATGTGAAGGCAATAGAGTCTATAAGTACTGTGCAGAAATTCTTTATGCCAGTTTTATAAATGGCCTCACTCGATATACTGTACAGTCGCGGAGAAAATTTTGTGGCTGCTGGTGCACAGGAAAACAGAAACAAAAAGCTATTTCAGCCCGCAGAAACAAACCAAAACTGAAATGTTCACTTAAAAACCTTCAAGTATACATAACAAGTCGTCGGTACTCTGTTTCAAGGAACAAATACCAGCTGTCTGAGTTGGCGAGAAAACGCAGCATTTTTTTTTTCGCACACCTGCATCACATAATGTTCTGTCCCCGGCTACTCACTGCCGAGAGTCCATCTGATAGTCGGCCCAGCCATAAAACGGATATGCCGGCTAGAGCTTCAACCTCCGCCCACAAGAACAATGGAAACGATGGGAGCGCGTTTTCCCGCTAGCGACTGCAGCTAGTTCGTTTAGTTCACACTAGAGAAGTGGGACCTACGTTGTGAATGTGTCACACCTTACAGACGTACAGGTCGAAACAGTTTAAAAGGGAGAAGTTACACCGCAGGTTATACCCGTTATAGTGCCTAAAGGTGTTAATAAAGTAAACAAGAGGAACACGTCGTTAGCATGCAGTCAGGCGTGAATGGGAAGCAAACACTTCCTCTAGCCAGTTCTGTGGGCAGTTGGTTTTTCTGCAGATGCACGATTCCTTTGATATTTTTTTCTAGTTCGGTTAAGTTTTCAAGTTAAAAATTAAATTCGTCTCCTCGTTGCGACCGAAATTTTCCCTTTAAACATACTCGACATTCTCGGACAAAACTTTAGAAAATTGAAAAAATGTAAGATACTGTTATGGAAATATTGAAGGTTATGTTTCAGTTTTCTGATATGTAGCAAAACCTTTCTTTTAAAGTGTTTCCAGCGAACGCATCGAACAGTTAAGACTGTCATAGAAAACCAACGGGGAACGCTTTTGACCATAGCAAAAATCTTGGTAGAAAAAAGAATGCAAGACTGCCGTCGGGTGATCTGAGGATATATTGATTGTTGTAGTGAAATCTCACCTTATACGAAAAAATTGCATTCATAAACGAATTGAAGGGTATGCATATGCGAAATTTACAGTTTGGTGCCACGCCAATGAGTAAACGTTGTAATCATTTTCGGGCTGGGGTAGCTCTATAGTATCCATTTGAAACACACACACACACACACACACACACACACACACACACACACACACACACACACACACACACACACACACACACACACACACACACACACACACACACACACACACACACACACACACACACACACACACACACACACACACACACACACACACACACACACACACACACACAAGCCCGTCCCTGCCCCGCCCTCACTGAAGGGCGTTTTCGTTAAAGGCCTCGTCTCCTCTACAGACGCGGCCTGCAGCCACTCCGGATACAACGCGTCTCCCGTCCGTCAAGAGCGGGGCATCCGGAAACGCACGCAGAGCTCGTTTCCGTGCTGTGCGCGCACCGTCTCGCAGCGAGAATGAATGTAAACCACTCGCCCAAACAGTGTACGCACACGCACCGATTGCGACTGCCGCGACAACGGCGGCGGTGCCACGCACATCGCGAGTGAAACCGAGCCGCCGAGATGCCTGCGGCGTCTGCCCCGAGGCACGTCTGGTTTCCGTCGCGAGTACCGGCTTTGGGTTACCGTGTCGCTCACGCCCGCGCTCCGGGCTGTTCACTTCCGCGGAGGGCCCTACATAGTGGCCACTGAGGCTGCGGTGCGGACGTGAGCCTGCCCTATACAGCCGTTTTGTCCCTTTCGCTTCGTCTTGTTTCGAACACGGGAAGCCCTCTCGATCCATCGTCCGCTGAGTGTCCGCGGTGTCCAGAAGACTATATGACAGTGGTCATGGACGACCTGTGGGTGATGACGGTCGTGTCCGTGATAGCTGGATGTGCGGCCCTTGTTGTCTGGCTGCTCTTGCGAACTCGAGTTGGTGCCAGGGCCAGGTCGGTGCCTCGTGAGAAGAAGACGAGTGTGGGTGTCCTTAGGAGTTCCAGGAAAGGGTCGGCGTGTCGGTCCCCAGTCGCGAACGGCGTGGTCCTCCATGCTCAGGCAAGTGAGTGTCCTGTCCCGAGTCTGTGGCCCGCTGTCGCTGCTGTGATTGTCGTTTTGCCTCGCAGCTTTGACTCCTGCATTTGCAGCTGTTGTGTTTAGTTAGTTTTGAATCCTGCATCTTCCGCTGCTGGCAGAGGAGGACAGTGTCCTAAAACTTGCTGCGTAAAAAGTTTCTAAGTTGCTCGGCTCTCGGTTCGCGAAGTATGAAGGCACGCGACGTGGTAAACGCTACTGCCAACACAGATGCCACCTCCTCGTAGGATAGCGCAGCAGGGCTTGTACTTTTATAGCTAGACTAAAAAGAGCAGGTTAGAAAGAATTCTCAGTCAGCACGCAGATACTGCTTGTGAGCGCAGCTGTAAATGCGCACTCTGAATCTTCCTCAGTATAGCAAGAGAATTAAAGCAGAATAGTGGCATGTAATGGGAAGAAATGGCCTTTTCTTTTGGGATGCCTTTTTTGGCACAGAAAAGGGGAGAGGGAATGTATCCCGCATTGATTAGCGAAAGCTACGCATCGTGGAATGCCCATGAAAGCGGGGGCTCATAGGTTAGTCAGCTGCGGCCTGGCCCATATCTCCGTTGTGCATAACGGGACCAGTGAACACACACGATAGCATCAGGTGAAGAAAACAAGGCAGCACTGTCCTGCGGACTTCTTCACCTGGTGCCCCCGTGTTTGTTCACTGGTCCCATTATGTATGGTGCTCACCAACCAGCCTGCATGGTTACCTTGTTGCAGCTCATATCTCCTTCTCTGCAACTTTATGGGTTGTCTAATTCTGCAGAATCTAACGCGCACGAAGCGCAGGCTGAACAGTGTAAAGATAATTTCTAACTATTTAATGTGGAAAGTTGGGCAAGTTGGTCAACATTCGTAATGCATCGTCGGGGATTTTGAGCGTAAGAAAGTTTACCGTACACGTTTTCCGGCGAGAAATTGGGCGCCGACTATTTCAGGTCGCTCCATCCCGCCATGGTGAGACTTTGACAGCACGTCCTCGCTTTCGGTGGCCTGGAATTTTCTTCTGCGGTGTCACGTAATTAAGGTCGGCCGATTCACCCCCGCATTAAATGGAAACCACACCCCGTTTACTGCCCCGACGATGTTCCTCGTTAAACATCTCCGCCTACACCTTTTGTGGGATGTTGCACTATCTTGCACGAAGCATTTGACTCATGGTTCCGAGGTTGTTTGTTTTCGCAGTCAGCTTGAAATCATGCTCGCGCTATATCTGCACACGTGCATCCTCTTGGCTCTTCGTGAACAGCTGACGCGCGTCCTCGTTAGGAGACGACGCGAGTTCTGTTTACATTGCATTCGCAATCTCGAGTATGCCTCGCGCATTTCAAGCCTAAGGCTCTTTCGTAAGCTCGTCAGGGTTTGTGTAGCATCAGGCACTCGCCTGTATTTCTGTCTGCCGCGTAGCCTTGAACTCATACTCTTCAGTCGTCTGGCCGCTAAAGAACAGGCGTGGGCTTTTATAAACACGCGGACACGTGAAGCGTCGCCCACAACTGATATACCCTGAGACGGCTCCAAAGACAACACCGGCAGTTGTAGCCATAGCCGTGGCCATCACTCTGAACAAGGAATACGGCTATATTAGAGTAAAAAGTGGCTAATCTGTCCTCTAGCGGCCTCTCTTTTTAAAAAGGAAGCGCGCTAGAGGACATTTTACTCCCTTTTTACTCCTTTCTGTTTGGAGTACTATATAATCTCTCTGAAACGGCGTGTTTTCAGACATCTGCTTCTAGCAGCGTCCTCTTGCAGCAGAGGACAGAGCCGACCCAGTTCTTACGGGAGGAGTTATCTCCGGAAAGCCCCCTTGACGCGTAGACAGTGGCGGAGTGTGTCCCCTTCGCGCCTGTCCCGCGGGGCGGCACGCTTGCTCCGTGGTCCGAGACGTGAGAGCAGCACGGCTCCTGGGAGTTTAGGGTTGTCTCGCTTGCCGACACCCCTGACGGATACCGTCGCGACGCCGCTTCGTTTTAGAACACGGGCTTGGCCGTCGTCCAGCCGTTCAGGTTGTGGCCTGTTGCGACACGGCCCGTTTTTCCACGGAGCTCTTGAGTGAGTTGCCGCTGCGCCGTTCGTTTTCTTGTTGCCGGCTTCTTCTCTGGTGTTCGGGCCTGGCTCTGCGTAAATAGGTGCCCTGGGGGAGAGAGTGAGTGACGGGGACCGCGATCTACTGCAAACGCTGCAAGCTCATTATGGTTCCTATTGTGTTCGGATATGCTCGAAAGACCCGAGAAAAAGTTCAGTTTCTCGGCTTTAATCGAGATATATTTCTCAACTCTGGGTGTTTCCATAATGTACGCAAAAATTCTGCGCACGAATATATAACAGCTCTTTCTCTCTGACCTTTCTCCGTGCTCTATGCTACTGGTCTCTGGGCTTTCGGAGTCGCCGCGGTGGCTGAGTGGTTACGGCGCTCGGCTGCCGGCACGAAAGACGCGGGTTCGGTCCCAGCCACGGCGGTTGAATTTCGATGGAGGCGAAATTCTAGAGGCCCGTGTGCTGTGCGATGTCAGTGCACGTTAAAGAACCCCAGGTGGTCGTAATTTCCGGAGCCCTTCACTACGGCGTCTCTCATAGCCTTAGTCGCTTTGGGACGTTAAACCCCCATAAGCCAAACCAAAGCAAACCATCTGGGCCTTCGGAAACACACAGCAACGTCTTAAGGCGCATATTTAATTGAAGCATGCCCGAGTGAATGCGTATTTTGAATCCGAATTACAAATCGTATCCTGGTAAAGCGCGATAAATTAGAAGTTTTTGGCAGTGGGTTTTTGGTAGGCTGGCGGACGAGATTAAGAAGTTTGCGGGCATACGGTGGGCGCAGCTGGCAAAGAAGAGGGTTAGTTGGATGGACATGGGAGAAGCCTTTGCCCTGCAGTGGGCGTAGTTAGGGTGACGATGATGATGATGAACAGGAAACTTTTGAGACAAAGCAATCATCGCGAAGGGCTGCTCATAGCACCCCTTTTGTTACACAGTTCTTGAAAGTCTGACTTGTGAGCACAGTGAGCACTCTATGACTGCCTGTGGCATTTAGACTGCAGAAGTGACGCGTTTTGTGAGAACTCTACGAAAGGCAGGTACGCATTGCAATGTATGTGTGGTCTGACGAGGATACAATTAAGTCTAGGACGGCTAATAATCTTTTGGGTTTGGTGGCCGCCGTACAGCGGAAGAGGGGTTTTATAAAAAGTCCTAAACGGCGTTTGGATTACAGTTAGATGACAAAGAAACCGGATATTAGGCAATATAAAATGCATCATCATCGCAGTTTAGCGTCCTGCATGTTCGACTACGAGAAATGCACCGTAGAACTCGCAATTACAGAACGTAATATACACAAGCTAATAGATCATTATATGCAGTGCGAAAAGTCCGAAGAAACAACGGAACATATTTTATCAGAAACTCGCGGTATTTATCCAGATGCCGATGCCGCCATGACCAGCATCTGTGAGGCATTATGCGTTAAGGATTACAAAGCTAGCGTGTACAGGCAACTTTCACTCAAGAACGAACGTTGTTGTTATTTCTGGACGTAAGTTTGAAATGCGCCATGGGCTTTATGGATGTAAACCTATTCAGAACAGAGGAAAGAAGGTCGTACTTTACTCATAATTATGGAGTAATTCTTGCTGCAGTGCGAATAACGGGTTTCCTTTTACATTGGGGCTGTCTGTATTTTTCCGCCGTGGGCAGTCAGCAAAGAACCGGTTAGAAAATACATGGCAGTGAGGAAATGAACATAGGAGACAATTTTTTTTGTAGCCTTAAAGTTCCAGAAGCCTTTAACTGAATGAAGGGAGAACCTTAAGACAATAATAGTTAATGCTACACCAAAATGAGGTGATAAGAATTACGAGCGTGCAGGCGCCCGCCACAACTCCGTTTCGAAGCGGACGCTACTTTGTGCATACCCTGCACTTAGTGCCGAGAGTCGGTCATTATACGCTCTGTACTGAGCCGTCTAAATGATCTCCTGCTGGTGGAGACGAAAATCCTACAAGCGGGACCACTGCTCCGAAGGCCTGCTAAGCACTGCTCCCTTTCCTGGGGGCGTTGTGATTGCACAAGAGGTTATGGCTTTGCCGCACGCAAGTCTTTATCTGTCGTCCTCTATACCCCCATTTCCCTGCCTTTACATCTACGGTACGGTGCTTGTTTATCATCAAGTTCGCCGATCGCGGACGAATCAGTGTCTCGTGTTTCGTTCATGAGGTGACACATGTGGCTTTAAGCAACAAACTGTCACCCCTGGTGTGAGCACCTGTGTTTCTTCACACGGCGTTTAATGTGCACGCCCTTGGGTTCTCCATTTTTGCTGACAACAGTGTGCAGGACCTTTTTTTTTTTACAAGAGAACTTGTGGAGCGATGCACCGGCATGCTTTAAAAAAATTCATCGCAGCGTTTTTTTTTTCTCCGAAAGCTTCGGGTTCTGTTCCTGCCGGTTGTGACGTCATAAGATGAGAGTGCAAAAGCGCCACAAGTCACGTGCGCTTCACGTAACAGTGACACGTTCGCCATTCCATCGTCTCCTGCGAGTGCTTGCGCCCTACTTCAGAAGATTGAATGTTTCGCAGTAGACGGTGAAGCGGCTAATGGGTCACTCTTCTATGAGCGCGCGTGAGGACTCCATCACAAGAGTTGTTCAGTGTGCACGGAGATCGCTTCCCCACAGGCGATTTTTTTTCTTGCATTTCGCATCCATTGAAACGTGTCTAGCACGACCGTAATCGAACCAACGATCTTGGGCTCGGCAGCCGAATGCCGCAGCCACTGAACCAAAGAGGCGTATGGTCCGCCGATTGGTCGAATAAGAAAAGAGGCACAGCTATATAGCTGCACTTATTTAAAACGAAAGCTATCCTGGCCGCGAACTTGCGATTTCGCCGTGGCGGTGCTCCGAGGAGGCACATGACGCCACAACGCGCGCCTTGCCGTGGAGCCGAACCGGTCTGGCCGGGCCGTCTGCGGCTGGCGCACTCGGTGCGAAGTAGAGGCATGCTCCAAGGCTCCGCCAGTGCGTTCAGAGTGCGCCGAAACCGACGAACGTGTTAACGGTCTTGCTTTGGCCGGCGTGACGTCGCCGTGCAGCGCGCGTGTGTTACGCCGGAGTATAAACGCGCCTTAACAGAGCCTGGGCTTAACCGCTAACCAACGTATTCAGTAGCGGCATCTATGGGAGCCACTTAACCACCCCCCCCCCCCTCCGCACACTCACTAAACAAAAAAAAAACCTGTGTCGAGGCTCGGAATCGAACCAGGGCCTTTGGCGTTTGAGGCGGAGACGCTACCACTCCGCCACGACGGCTTTTTGTCTTTATTGCCTGTTTTGACAACCGCCACGACATCTCAAGCTTTAACCATGAATAAAGGCGCATCTAGTGAATGCACTCTTCCGATGCAGAATTCTCCGCGCTTTCGCTACGTATATCCTGGCCTAACAGAGCTAGGCCATCAGCAATTTTTGCCTTGCACTTTAAGCAAAGGAATATAAAGGAAGTGAGGTGCCCTCTAGCGCACCCCCTTAAATAAATGAATAACGAATGCCGTCGCCTTCTTTTTTCCCTCTCTCGCTTTGTGCAGATCAAGATCGACGAGAGCAAGTGCTTCTGCCGCAAGTGCGGCACGCACGTCTACCCCGTCGAGCGCATCATCGCAGAGAAGAACTTCTACCACAAGAACTGCTTCCGCTGCAAGGAATGCAACAAGCTGCTCTCGTGAGTGGACCGCGCCTCTGTTGCGTTTCCTGTCAACTGCCAAGAGCATACAGGGCGTTTCATTGTATTCGATACGCAGCTTTTATTTTTAAAATGATGCGGCTGTCGAGCATCGCTTTTACACGTTCAGTTGTCTGGCCAGCCGGATACTTTCTTCACTCATATTGGAGTTAATTGATGAATTAAGTATATAACGCCTTCGAAATTCATTAACAATGCACCTGCACTGAATAAAATGAAGCACCCTGTATATCACGTTACAGTTTAGTCGTGGCGTATGCCGCGAGTGAAATTGGACCAGATATACGAAGTAGTCAGGGGTCTGACTGCAGTCCATCTGGTCGAGGATGGACATGAGGATAAAAAGGAGAAAGAAACACCGACCGCTGATGAAAGATAAATGTTCGATGCATGGGTGCCCGTTGCCTGCAACGGGCATACGCGTGCGGAAAGGTACTATCACTGTGGTGGTTAACCGTGTTCCTGGCTCTCTGAATAATCAAAGATTCGAGACAAAGATAATATTTCAGATTTCGGAAATAACCTTTGCCTGCCGACACGAATCGTTGGCCGGTGTTAAGGGACTGCCACGTTTATTGCGATGGTGTTCAATATATACGAAGCGCTGATCAGGTGACTTTTGTGATAGTGCTGAATGTCCGAGCAAAAGAAGCGTGCTTGTTCTTATCGACAGGCTGACGTCACATCTTTCCTTTTTTTCAAGCTAAGTGCATTCGTAGGAACTCTACAACACAACCCGTAGTTAATCACTGATTCCAAGTCGTTTCGGCGTCATCACGATGTGAACGTAGCGTGTGGCTCTGCGATGTCCTGTAGCTTCGCTGGCTTTTTTGAAGCGACAGCTTCACTATGCCATGTAAAGCCAAGGTCACCGGGCCAAGCCGGAGCCGTCAATTCGCATGCGCCGAGCAACAGGTGCGCCGCGCGTGTCGTCAGAGTTGCGCCGCGGCCGACTGTCCGAGCTGAATGCTTGCAGAATGCTTGTTCTTCTCGCGGTCCGCCAAAGACCAGTCACTGTCCTTGCGCAGAAGGCTGCGCAGAGGCGCATTCATCGACGCTGCATCTGGAAGAAACACAGCAGGATGGCTCATAATTATCAGAAGAGAACGCACATCTGATGCGTTCTGAGGCCTCGGAAGTTCTTTTGATGGCCCGCGCTTTTATCAGGATGCGGCCGCACTTTCCCAGTGCTAAAAATCAGGGCAAGGAAGGGCACATCTCGGACTGAAAAACAGCATTTTTCCTGGTTTAGCGTCACACCTTACCGCTGTAGTCGCTCGAGCACCTTGTGCAGACGAGAGTCGTGTTCTGCCTTATTTGCTCCGAACACCGGAATATCGTCCATGTAGTTCAAAACGCCGTCTAGCCCTTCCAGAACTTGCGTGAACTTCCTCTGAAAGACTTCTCGTGCAGAGGGTATACCAAAAGGTAGTCTCCTGTAGCACACCATTCTGTGGGATCCTCGACCTTTCCGATCATGTCTTCCCGTTAAAGCCTGTCAAGTTCCTCCCTAATGGCTTGCCTCACCGGGAAGGGAATCCTGCGTGGCGTTGACACTGCGCAGGGGATTGCATTTTCCACCAAACGCATCGTGTGCTCTCCTGCTAAAGGTCAGATTCCTCGAAACAGCCCTGGGTGCTTTTTCGCGACCTCTTCGGATGTTTCTAGTTCGTTCAAAAACCGAGCTACTCCAAGGGCCTTAATCGCGGGCTGCCCTAGTAGCGGCATGTGCAGGTTTTTCACCACGTGGACTGTCTGCTCGCAGCGACTGTCCTTCCATCCGAGTTCGGCCTGAAATTTCCCGCGCGTGCAAATGCTTGCATCACTTGGTCCTCTCAGGTTTTGTGCTTTATCTAGGTAATGCGGTATTCCTGGGAATGTTCCCCTGCAACCGTGACTTCTGCTCCAGTATCAGCTTTCATTTTCACTTCATGGCCATTTATCTGTGTAGTCGCGAAGTGCGTGGACGCCCGGTTTTGTTGCGGTGTCACTGTGCCGAGGAATCGGCCTTCGTTATCGGGTTCCGCTACCCCGTCGAGTTTTCCTTCTCTGTTCTTGATGGGACAACCATTTTCGAAATGCCCGAATTTTTGGCAGTAAATTAAGTTTTAGCGCTTCGCTGGGCGTTTTATGGAGGAAAAACGCCAAGGCGCCCGTGTGCTGTGCGATGTCAGTGCACGTTAAAGATCCCCAGGTGGTCGAAATTATTCCGGAGCCCTCCACGACGGCACCTCTTCTTCCTTTCTTCTTTCACTCCCTCCTTTATCCGTTCCCTTACGGCGTGGTTCAGGTGTCCAACGATATATGAGACAGATACTGCGCCATTTCCTTTACCCCCCAAAACCAATTATTATTATTATTATTATTATTATTATTATTATTATTATTATTATTATTCGCTGGGCATCTAGTTCGCGGGTGCGTTGAATCTGCGTAATACGTGCAACTTTTGCAGAAGCGTGCTTCTTACGACGCGCAACTTTAGAATTCCCTTCTCTGCTTTGTTCTGTTTTCTTGCCACTTATGCTGCCATGTATGCCTCGGCACCCGTACGTTCATCATCATCAGACTCGTACCTTCACGCCCTTTCAAGTTTTGATTGTTCTGGCTTTCGCTAGTGCGGTGGCCAATGTTAGCTTGGGATCCGTTTGAAGCTCTTCTGACAGTGCTTCGTCCAGAAGGCCACCTACAAAGCGATCCCTAATTAAACAATCCTTCATGCTGCCAAAGTCGCATCGCTCTGCCAACTTGTGAAGCTCGGTTGCAAACTCGTCTACAGTTTCCCTTCCCCTGGCTGTTGACGATATCGATTAAAACGGGCGCCCTCATAAACGGCATTCTTCGTGTGCACGAAATGGGCTTCAAACTTCGACCTTATGACCTTGCAAGACTTCAGGTCTTCGTCTTTGACAGCTAGGCGACCAAAGAACTCCCCTTGCCTTCTGGCCCATCGTGTAAAGAAGGGTTCTTTAACTTCGGTTTTCTCGCGGAGACCGGATGCGAAGCTGTAGTCCTCGATTTCCCCGATCCAAGAGGGAACCCGCCGCGATGGCTCAGTGGTTAGGGCGCTCGACTACTGATCCGGAGTTCCCGGGTTCGAACCCGACCGCGGCGGCTGCGTTTTTATGGAGGGAAAACGCTAAGGCGCCCGTGTGCCGTGCGATGTCAGTGCACGTTAAAGATCCCCAGGTGGTCGAAATTATTCCGGAGCCCTCCACTACGGCACCTCCTTCTTCCCTTCTTCTTTCACTCCCTCCCTTGTCCCTTCCCTTACGGCGCGGTTCAGGTGTCCAACGATATGAGACAGGTACTGCGCCATTTCCTTTCCCCCCAAAACCAATTATTATTATTATTATTATTATTATTATTATTATTATTATTATTATTATTATTATTATTATTATTATTATTATTATTATTCAAGTGGGCCAGTCTGCGGCGTTGAGGAAATCAAATGGCTGCGGAGGCTTTATCCTCGCCATGTTGATTTGATGCTTGATGCTGCCGTTACTTCCGTGAAGGCCTGCACCGCATGCAAATTGCTGCTCCACCCCGTCAGTCTGCACATGCCTCCGCCCCGTCTGCCTGCACATGCCTCCCCCCCCCCCCCACACACACACACACACTTCTGACACCATGTCAGACGCGCATCGTTGGGCGGTGTTAACGGACCCGCCCCGTTTATTGCGATGATGTTCAATGTATACAGAAGCGCTGATCACATGACTTTTGTGATACTGCTGAACGTCTCAGCGAAAGTTATCGACAGTTATCGACAGTTTGACGTCGCACTGCCGACGACGGTGAACAAACGACCGCCTTATCAGTTGGTGTGTGATAAGAGCGACGAGAGTAGTGAGCCAATTGAGGCCTGGGATGCTTGGCATGACGGCACTGTTAACATAGTGAGCGCGGCGCCATGCGTATGGAACCCGAAGAAAACTACGACGTGAAAGATGCGAGCATCGTGTCAGTTATTCCTAAACTATTCGAAAACTCGATATCGCGTTCGATTTCTTTCGAATAATTTTGAATAAGCACTACTTGATTCGTACAGCGTATTGAATAGGAAGATATTATATTTGATAATGGAAAATTTCGAATGCATGTCAAACATTCTTGGACAAATTTTGAATATTGGGATATTGTAAGGTATTGTTAAGGAAACATTGAATGTTATGGTTCATTCTTGAGCGAGGTGCTGGAAATGGTAAAGTGGAACGTCTACTCAGGGCAGGTAGTGACCGCTGACCCGGTTCATGAGAGGGAAATAACTAGAATAAGAATGAGGTTGAGCGCATATGGCAGGTTCTCTCAGATAATGAATGGCAGTTTACCAGTATCCATCAGGGGAAAAGCATACAACACCTACGGGGCAGAAACGTGGAGGCTAACGAAAAGGGTTCAGCTTAAGTTAGGGACAAGGCAGCGAAGCCGTGGAAAGAAAAATGCTAGGTGTAACGTCAAGAGACCGGAAGCGGGCAGAGTGGGTGATGGAACAAACGCGGGTTAATGACATGCTAGTCAAAATCAAGAGGAAGAAATGGGCTTGGGCAGGGCATGTGATGCGAAGGCGAGATAGCCGCAGGTCCTTGAGGGTAACAGAGCGGATTCCAAGAGAAAGTAAGCGTAGCAGGGGGCGGCAGAAGGTTAGGTGGGCGGATGAGATAGGAGGTTTGCAGGCATAGGGTGGGCGCAGCTGGCAAAGGACAGGGTTGATTGGAGAGTCGTGGGAGAGGCCTTTGCCCTGCAGCGGGCGTAGTCAGGCTGATGATGATGATGATGGTTCAGTCTTCAGATATATAGCAAAATCTTTCTTTTATATTCTTTCCATCCCTCTCTTTGAGCAGTTAAGGCTTCCATAGAAAACCAACAGGGAAAGCTTTTGACGAAAGCAAAAATGTTAGTAGTAAAAAAAAATGCAAGCCTGCAGACGGGAGATCTGGGGATATAGTGATTGTTGTAGTGAAATCTTACAATATATGAAAAGGCGTTCATAAACTCGTTCCCGCTCAAAAATGCTTTTGTCCATAATTGTTGGATATGTTCCTGCACCCCTAGTGTCAAAGAATAAAAAACGGACAACTCGCTTTTTTTTAACGCTTTAGTGAAACGGAACGAATGTGCGTTTTTTCTCAATATACATACAAACAGCGGACACACTGGTTTTTATATTCGCTCTTTTCTCTCTTCACCAAGCCTCCCTCAGGAAATCGGGGGTTTCCCCGCTCTTCCATCGAGCGAACCATATATGCACAAAGCGAAAAGACTTGGAAGTTGACCGAGCAATAGTTAAAAAAAAAAAAGCACCCGAGACAGCGGTTACGCGTTGTCTTTCGTCAACGCCGTGAAACGCCAGCTGCCGCGCCTCACGCGATCGAACAATAGTCCGGCTATCAAGAAACGCGCGCGTCTGTGCCCTACGTGGCCGGAATAAACGAACCCTTGGCCCGTATCTTACGGTCCTACGACATCGAGGTGTCACGCGTACCGGTATAAAAAGTTACGGCACGCCCTCGTTAACGCAAGAGAGAGTAGAGCGGCCGAAAAATTTCCGGGCGTAATCAAGCAGTATTCCGCGCGGAGATTGGGATCAAGCATGCATGCATGGGCAACTTCGTGCGGAGAATGATGCAAAATACAGTCACCATGTTGAAAAAAGTTGCCGCCTCCGTCTGGAAGACGTTGAAGTAACAAGTGTTAGCTATTTAGTTTACTAGAACTGGTATGAATGAGATTAAAGTGAGGTACACCAATGGAAATACGAATTTTACATCTTGTATTTAGAAGTGACGTCAGCAATCAATCACCAATTGGATATATCAGTGACGTCACCAATAAATCGCCGATTAGATATACTAATGACATCACCAACCAAGCTATATCGATTTGCTATGAGGGCCGCCATCTTGATTTCCTCGGACTTGGATAATTTCGCGCCGAAGGGAGGTGGTAGCGGACCTCAAGGATTCGAGAAACGTGGTAAGAGCTAACGCTCTTAAAAAAAAAAAGTGTCTTCTAATGCGTTTTGCTGAACAGTCTCGAGCAGCCGACAGGAGCAACGCGCGTATTGTGAACACAGAAAATAACCGGAAATGCCCTCTCTATCTCGAACTTTTGATCATTCAGAGAACCTAGAGTACGACTAAGCTGCAGGGCGCGCATGACCAAATGCCGGCATAGGGGCATGTTTTGAAGAATAACTGTCAGTGCTTTTTCATTACTAATGCACGGAGAACAAGGCTTCCGTGTGTGAGCCGAAACGTCGAGGATTAAGCCGCCGTGGTGGCTCAGCGGTTACGGCGTTCGGCTGCTGACTCGAAAGACGCGGGTTCAATCCTGGCCGCCGCGGTCGAATTTCGATGGAGGCGAAATTCTAGAGGCCCGTGTACTGTGCGATGTCAGTGCATGTTAAAGAACCCCAGGTGGTCGAAATTTCCGGAGCCCTCCACTACGTCGTCCCTCATAGCGCGAGTCGCTCTGGGACGTTAAACCCCATTAAGCAAACCAAACGTCGAGCATTGAGTTTTCTTTCTGGTCGGTGTTTATTTCTCCCTTTCATCTTAAAGGCATGCGATTCACTACGATGTTTGCATATCTGGAAGATTTTGAAGACGGTGAGACGCTTTTACGAGTCTCTGGGCCCATAAAGTGTGATGGCGTCGCAAAGAAAGTACGTGGACGCGCCTTGAAGTTCCTTGTGCCAGCATGCGAACTGGCAGCGTCACGTAAACGCAAACGTCATTGGATTCGTATGCTGAGGTGGCACCTGGTGGTTGAACGTGCAACTAAATTTGCCACACTGACGCAAAATGAAACACTTCGCTTGATCTCGAGTGCCTGTGTATCTGTTTGAATGAATACTTTACATCTGAAGTGTATAACAATTGATCCTACTGCTCATTAGTGGGAGTAAATGAAAAAGCTTAAAATTAAATTGAGGACTGCGCAGCAGCTTATAGATAGGAAAATGAAAAGGGTGACGCGAAGAGAGAGAGAGAGCAGCTTGGATTATAAACAAATTCGAATGAAGTAGATCCCAGTTGAAATCGAGGGGAAGAAATTGAATTGGGCAAACACATAATACAGAGAATAAACGAAGTGGATTCGAGGAGAGGTTAAGCGAGCAGTGGGTAGCAAGTAGTTGGGCGGGAAACTATGGCTAAGAAATTTGCTGGAATATGACGGCCGCTAATGGCGCAAGATATGGTCGACTGGATGTCATCGGGAAAAGGCTTTGTCCGCCAGGGGACGCACCCTGACGTAAGCCGTACGCAGCCTGCACCTACTGCGGCGCTAATTGTTTATATTTGCCGCCAGATTTTTAGGTAACACTTTTGAGGTAGCTTAAACACCGCATTTCTGCTTGTGTGTTTTCGTTTTTCAAGGTCTTCATTTGGCATTAGTATTCATAAATCCCCACGTTGTATTCACCTACGACCGCTAAATAATTTATAATTGAATTTCTTCTCTCATGCTGTTTCGACATGGTTTCGGTTTCATCAACCAAACGATGTCTAGACGTGTAAGAGGCGTTTAGGTCACGTGTGGCATGAAAAAGACAGCAATATCACCGCTCATACCTAGTTAATTGTCATTTCAGCTCCTGAAGCAGGTTGGCATAAGCTTTGTAACGAGTTAAAACTGCGTATCGGCAATTAAATAAGTTTTTTTTTTTCGTGCCTTACCTGACCTAAACACTTCTTACATGTCACTGCCATTGTTCGGTTGATGAAACTGAAAACGAAGCCGCATGAGGGATGACATTCAATTAAATTATTAACCGATAATAGCTGAATACCACGTAGTCGTCCGTGTATTTCAAAGTCCTCTGCATCATTGCAGAGGAAAAAACTGCAGCGCGTCCTGACACCGTAGGTGCTTCCCCGCGCGGCTTTTCCGTACTGCCGAGAAGCACACCACTCAAGCGCTCAAAGTTCGGTTGCTCGTGACGTCGCCAGGTGGCGACACGTGTTCCCTGACCTCGGAGACCGTGCGGCGCGCGGAAATTTTAACCTGAATCTTTTGCTGAGGTGTCCGGGTGTTCATAAATATGGCTGCGAGTAGTGATCCCCGCAGTGGGCATCAGAAGAAAGAGCCATAACTCACCCCAGCGAAGCGACCACAGTGTCCATAAATATGCACATGGCAATCGAGAATAATTGTTCTGCAAGGGGCTGTAGCTGTGTACATGCAACAGGCAGCATTTAAAACTAAATTTTGTACGGTGGTGCCTAATCATGGACATATTTTTGTATGGCCACTTATTTTATCTAAATGAACGGCCAAGAGCTGCAAGATTTCACATTTGATCCATTTGATCTCTATTTGAATGTAAGACACATTTTGTGTTTTGTATTTACACCTTAGCTGTGTACTAAACAAGTTATGTTTTTTTGTATCGGATCAGTGGAGCTATCGTTGTCAGGAATTTGTCCTGATATATATATATATATATATATATATATATATATATATATATATATATATATATATATATATGGGCTTACCTTCGCCGGTGTGGCTCGACTAACTTAAACCATTTCTCATGCCATTAAAGAAAGTGCGCGCTTGTGGGAGCTAATTTAATATGTGCATGCTGAGCATATTCAATCTCTCTCGCAGGGTGGACGGATACATGTCCCACGAGACAGAGATTTACTGCAAGATTCACTTCAAGCAGCTCTTTCAGCCTAAGGCGCGCTTCGACAACGACGCTGGACCCCGTAAGCATGCATCTTTTCTCTCCCACGAAAGGTCGCTCCCGGAATGCGCTGTGAACCCATAACCTTCCGCAGTGTGACCTTAACGACGTTGCATGTGGCCTTTAAACGCCAACTCACACCCGTAGCACGCGCTCACAAAAGGCTCAAAATGCCATGCATGAGTTCTTTGAATCCAAGGCGAGATTTGCGAGCCATTTCCTTGAGTGCATTCTCCCTCTTAAAGGAGTATAGACACCTTATTTTGGTGCCTTCCCAAGCAGCACAGATAATAGGCCCAATATTGGAAGTATATTGGTAAAAGCCGGTCCTATAAAGGGCCAGAGTAAAACCACCCCTTTCTAATATTGGACCAATTACCTGTGCTGCTTGGTATATGTTTTCTTCTCTATAATGATGCTGAAGACACTACTACGTATGACTCACCATATGATATTCGCCTAGGACCGCTAAATAATTTATAATGGATTTTTTTCGTTCATGCTGTCTCGGTTTCGGTTTCAACAGCCGAACGATGGCTGTGATGTCACAGAGTGCGTGCCACATGAGGCATGGAAAAATGTTCATATAATTGCCGCTTCATCGTTTTAATTTACTGCAGTGCTGAAGCCAGCCTTCCTGAAGAGCCGGAATGACAGTGAATGAGGAAGCAGCGATTATATTGCAGTTTTTTTCATGTCTCACGTGACCTATCAATGCACATTGACGTCACAGTCCTCATTCGGCTGTTGAAACTGAAACCGAAACAGCACTAGAAAGAAGTGTGATTATAAATCATTTAGCGGTCATAGGAGAATACCAGGTGGTAATTCATGTATAATAATGCCTTGCGCATCATTACGAACAAGAAAATGCACACCCAAAATTTAGTTGTTTATACTCCTTTAAAACCTTACTAATGAATTTGAAGAATGTAGATGTTCCATTGATACCCAGAAGGCGATCACATCAGCAGCTGGCAGATAATCTGAACCGTAGGCATTCGTATCCTTGGTGTAGGAGTCAAATGATAAAAGACGAAGAAAAAGAAGCCCTTCTTTATGAAGGCCTAAGCAGAGTAAAAGAAAACAGTTTATTTTCGTGCAGTCAACGATTAATTCCCAAGTGCGGGCGAGAAGTGCAAGTTCTGTTTTATTACAAGTATCTGATGCCTTCAATGAGTTTGCAAATCTGCCAAAGAAATGAAATAGAAATTTTCAGTGTGAGCTGAATGTTCCCTTTTATGCTGTTTATACTCGTACATAAGGAATGAGGAAATGTGAAACACGTCCAATAAAAAAAACTAATGGGGCTAATATTCGTGCAAAGATGTACTGCACCTACGTAAGTGGATTGTTATGGAAGTAAGTATGTAGTGTACTACAGGGAGAATACATAATGCAGTTAAGTCCAGTAATGAGAAGCCGCACAAAAATGCAGACTTGAGACTTTTACTTGTTCTAAGGCAGTTGAAATGTCAGTGAAAATTTCTCAATTACGTAAACATCGATTTCCCGAAATCGTTTTGGTTGATGGTAAAGGTTAAATCTGCTCTTTTTTCAGGCGCTATATCATTCCAAAACGGTCTATCGATAACAGTTTTGGAATTTCAGTTGCAAGCTTGTTTTTAAGACCTCTATTGCTTTTTCACCTATCAGCTGCTCGCGAAGCAGTCCATGAGTTCGTACGGAGTTCGGCTCGTAAATTACTTCCTTTATTTCAGGCTTCTCTTGTGAATACAGTTCATTGAACCGCACATGTGTATCTGAAGCTGAGCTAGTTATTATCAATATCATTGCCTTACAGAAGGTCACTGAAGTTCAATGTGTAGGATTAAGCGTGTAATTTGGCGTGAGGTGATGATATCGTGAAAAGAATTCGAAGCGCCATAGAAAATTAGGAGAAAAACAGTGGGGTGAAAGGATAGCTGCTGAGATGTACACATGGCACAGCCGACTCTCGAAAATTCGAACTCAAAGAGAACTGAAAATTTATTTGGTTTATGTGGAGCTCGAATAAAGGGCAGCGTTTTTATTACGCCTGATGTCGGCAGGACCAAAGTGTCAGTTGGAATCAACGGGAAGTTCCAATAAAGCGGCATCATATAAACGACAGTGTATCAGCATTCCCATTTGTCTGCACATTTTATTCATCCTAGATCGAAAGTGTTGCTGTTGCAGTTTTGCAGACTGTTCCGAGTCCCTTGTGTACGTGTCTGTGTTCTGTGCTAAAATTGTTCGTGACAAACCTGAAAAAACTGAGCAGCGCCCAGTCCTGTCCACTCCTCTTTTGCTTGACGTAATATCCGTCGCCCCTCGACTTGTTTTCATTGGGTCACTCATGGCTTTTCAATGAGATGTTTTCCTTTGAATGTTCACCACTCACAAGTATAATTCTTTAATGGTTCCCCAATGTTCACGTGTTCAGGTTGTTCTCTGCTAACTGCTGACAACGTGGAAAAACGTAGTGCCTGCAAACAGGCGATCCAAAAAGCATGGCTATCAAGTGTGCACCTTCAAACTTGTTCCCGTAAAGAAATGGCCATTGCAAAATGATGGAGAAAACATAAACAAAATAATTTGTACTTTGATAGGAATGCGTGTAACTGCACATGCAGTTGAAAGTTTATATGGGTCAGTATTAGCGAAAAAAGTTGAGTCGTCTTTACAGGCTACCCTGAATTGTTTTGTGCAGCCTTATTCTCATACACAATTCGCAGTTCCCTATTAACTCTCGAATAGTGCGCACTTGATAAAAAAAAAAAGAAGATTCCTTGGAAAAGTTGTGCGCCATAAACTTTTGACGGCGGGTGTATATAGTATATCCCGCGCTGAGTGAGGAACACAGTAATTAGTCAACATGTTTTCCGCAAAAAGCAGTGATATACAGGGCGTTCAAATTGATCATATAAAACAGCCGGATGGCTTTATTCTGCATTGTCATGGCAGCCAGCTAGCCTTCTAAATGCGCATATTGACGGGTGTGTTGTGTTTTCGTATCAACAACGTTCAAGGGTTCAAACGTGAAGCGACGATTGCAAGACATATGCACAAACGTGGCCGCTGAATTAATTCAGGGCGTCATAGCTGCAAGTGCTAGACGCATTGAAGAACGAAGTGTAGTTTCACTTTAAATGTGAGATAGCTGTTGAGGGCAAAACTGATAGTGTAAAATAATAATTTTAGGCTAATTGCCAATCACCTTTGCACAAAAAACCGGGGTATGATAGTTTTCATAGTCGTGGTTCTATTTTTACATCTCAGTTAATTCGTTTCATTTGTGAAATTTTGATTGCTCATTCAAAAATCTCTGTACGTTGTTCTCCCCTAATGTTCCAGAGAAAATCTCGGTAAGTGCATATCAAATGGTGAAGCTTTTGTCCCGTCTTCTTTGTTCCCACGTGCATTCACTGCAAAACAAGTTGCCTTTTTCAGGGCCTCGCTGGCACACTTTTTTCTGGCCTTCCGTGCAGATACTATCAACTATATGAGAATATCCTATATGCACACTATCATAATATCTCTTTCTTAGACAGTAGGATGCTCACGTTTACTTTCTTTTATGCTGTTCAAACTTGTAACATCATGGACAAGCTTGCCTGAAATTACGGCGCAACGACAAAAAAAAAATTACCAGTGGCTCCAGTTGGCTCCAACAACAAGAATATCAACCAACATCAAAATAAATACCAGCAGGAAAATGCGTCTTGCTCACCTACCCAACAGGACGACCCTGGTAAGATAACACTTGTGAAGGGCCATCTGGGAAACTAAGAGGCAAAGTGGAATAAGAAATTTTTGTGATAACAGATGGCGCCCAGGGTCAGATCTTAGGAATGATACAACAGGGAGCAACAAAGGCACGACTCTCCGCTCGCACAACATGGGCCTAGCACTGATCATGCTGATGCAGTTGCGCTTGTCTGCATGTAATCTCAGGCCCGCACTTCAGTTATCGGCTCATGTCCTTATAGCTGCATGGTGGCAACAGTAGTTGTAGGTCGCCCCTCCGTTGTTTCAGGTTAGCTTGTCTGTGGTTGTACCTTAAAGGTATTCCGAGCGACAAAGAACTTAGTCCTCACTCTCGCGCAGGTGTGTATCACATTCGATAATCGACACACCGTGAATAAAAACAAAACGAAAAGAAACGCCTGCTCGGCTTTACTCCTTTAAAAGGAATATACATTATGCAGTCCAATATGCAAAATTATACAACAGGGACTGGGCTGCTGTCTCAGTGTGTACACTATCTCGCTAGGCCGACCTTCACCGGCCATGGTGACATCGCAACCATGATTTCGAGAGATCCGAGTGTTATATCGCAAACAGAAGTTCAATTCCTTTCTTTCTTTTTTTTCAAAAAAGCTAATCGTACTTTAATTGTTACTTAGCCACGAATCCAAGCATCTTCTTGAGCCTGGCGTTAGGCTTAGTGGATATATTATTGCGTCATTTTGCTTGCGAATGCCTTTGCTGCGACACCGAGAGAGAGAGACGGTGTTACAGCATAGCGCTCACCGCCACCGGCTGCCATTGCGCATGCGCAGACGGCGTACACTTGGCGCCATCTGGTGCCCTCGGGGCGATCTCGCCCACCAGTTCATGTTGTACCAGTTCATGTAGTTCATGCTGCGCATGCGCATTGACGGCGCGTGGTACGCAGCGAGCCGCGGGGCATGCGATTGCGGGGCACGCGCAGCGTACTAATACCTGCTATTCGTGCCGTTAAAGCTCTGGCCACGACCGAAGCGGACGATTCTCAAGAAGGTAGGCGCATGTTTGTTTATGCTATACTAGTCATCGCACGACTCTGTTCTTCCCTTTTGCACGGCTTTGTGCGTGTGTGTTTTTGTGTCTGTACCTTAGTTTGCATGCACGTGCACTTCACGTCCGACGGCGCATCTTATTACTTCCGTCAACCTCTTTCCACAATTGTATGTGTCGTTGTCCAGTAACCTGGCCTGACCAAGTAACGTGTGTGATGGCGATATGAAGCTGGCCTGTAGCACCTGTAGACCGGGCCGGAGTAAAAGGGTTTGCCTGGTGTAGTTTGTCCCTTCCGTCAGGTGTACGCAGATATCGAAACACCTGCTCTTCGAACTGTTGCGAACAAGCCCAGGAGTCTAAAGAACAAGCTGTACTGATTTTTTCTTTTAGCGCTCCACACGTACTGTGATCCAGCACTTCAGGCTGGTGCACTTTAGACGAAATGTATAGGCCCGTGTACTGTGCGATGTCAGTGCATGTTAAAGAAGCCCAGGTGGCCGAAATTTCCGAAGACCTTCATTACGGCGTCCCTCATAGCCTGAGTCGCTTTAGGACGTTAAACCCCCATAAACCAAACCAAAGTGGCTATCATTCATATCGCTTCAAACTGTACTATACCGCACAGCCGCCGCCACACTGAACAGTGATACACATGATGCTGGTCCGGTTGTTTTTACATAAGATGATCGGCTGTGAAATGTCAGTATCTTAAACGTCTACAGTTCTTCCCAGAACTGCCCATCACCGCGCTGGCACAGAACTCGTGCTCCCTGTGCAACACACACAAAAATTACTTTAGAGGGTGTTCCTGTTAAGTATGACGGCGGTTGTGCATCTTGGCTAGCGCTGACTTAACTGTGCGGTTTAAATACCTGTCTGCATCAAGAGCAAAACCTTTGAAAACTGGGTCTTTAGCAGCGTAAAATTGCTGCGGTAGGGACTACTGGCTTCATCCTGAAGCAGCTTAATTGTGAGCTACTTTGAGTGCGTTCTGTGTCCGCCTGATTAGCATGGTTAATTGACATGGTGTAAAATTAATCCGTGAACCCTTCCCTGCGGCGTCCCACATAGAGCGCATTCTGTAGCTTCTAAGTATAAAAAAATACGTGAATGTAGTGCGAACCCCCGACGCTGTAATCGTCGTCGACGAAACGTTTGCGAGTATATATCAAAATCGGCGCCGTTTAGAAAAGGGGATCTAATGACGTCATGTACCTTTCGCAAAGCGTATGTTACATGGATCACTTGACAAACTGCTTACACGCAGGTCGGCACCGCTGAACGAGAATAAAAATCAAACGGGACCCTCCTTTTCGTACTGGCGCACGCGACAGGATCATTGACGCTTCCAGCAGCTCGTAGCCAGTCGAGCGCTGGCGTCATCTTGTGGCTGGAAATGCAACTTCCCGCGCGCGCCATTCTCAAAGCGGAAGGCGCGGAAGCTTGGCCGGTAGGCCGGCAGGTGTCGCGACGCGTGCGCCTCCGTCACATTCTCTGATCGTCAGTCCATGCATGCACCAGTAGAAGTCGCCTCCCTGTGTACACCCGGAGTCAAAGGATTTAAGGACCAGACAAGCAGCCCGGTGTCTTCGCCTGGCGTCGAAACTTGCAACTCAGGCTTTGATGCATGAACACTGCAACAAGCTGTTTATCCCCTTTCATGTTTTCTTTCTTATTTAGTTAAAATTTGAACGGCCGGTGTATCTACTCTCTCTGAACCTCTGCTTTTTGGTGCACAGCATACCGGCGCTCAATTCAAACTCCTGTGCAGTGACCAGTTCAGGACTTGCGTGTGACCCTAGCGGTGGCCTAGTCGTTTGATCGTCAGCCTCGCATGTGGGAGGTGCGGGGCTCGATCCCCAGTGCCGCCGGGTACCCACCGGTGGTACAGTGGGTGCAAGCTTACCCCTGGCCTGGTGCGCGGCTTAAACAGGGTGAAATGCTTGCGAAATGGGCCTTTAACACCACCTTGAGTAAACGAAAATACCTTGTGCCATGACACTCTTTGGCCGCACATGCCCTTGCGCCATAAACAATCAGAACTTGCGTGACATGATTTGCTTGGCACAAGTTATCTCACTTGTTGGCACAACAAAGGTAATCACAAAGTGATCATGACAATACGGTCTTGTTCGGGCAAAAAAAGCATTTCGCTCGCTAGGCTGATAGCTTGTGTAGGCTGCTACCGTCAGTCTTCTGCTCAGAGCAGGGAAAGGACTTTGTAACAATTCTTTGACCGACTGATTCCGTTAAATCTCTTGTCAGGCCCTTCTTTGATACAAGAGCCGTCGATTTACATTGCTTTCTACCAACGCTGACGTCACAGGCGCTCGCCAGCATTGCCGCAGAGGTGAAAGAATGTGACTTGAAGAACGCACATTACAAAATGCGGTCCATTTGGGCACTTCTTGTTTTCACGGTGCTTAACCTGTAGGTTTTAGCCCTGCCGCAGAGCTTCGGCACAATGCCTCTGAGAGCCCAATCTTATCCCCGGGCAAATCTAGAACGCGTCCACGCTGGAACCGTCTGCGGGACGTGTCCCACCGTATGTGAGCTTTCCGTCCGTTTGCGGTGCTTTGAACAGCATCAGTAGTCGAGAAACCCGACGGCGCTGCAAGAGATGGGGCGATAACCGTGATAGCTTCCTTTAGATATGGGTGCACCGCTTGAATCCTAGCCGGCTCAGTCCAGCTGTCACGTTCCTTTCCTTTATCCGAGTGCAAATCTGTCATTTGGTTTTCGCCGTTTAGTGCTTCCAGCCAAAAGGTGATATACACATCTTTATTTGCCTCTGATTTACTGTAGCGAATCGCTTACCTAATCCATGGGTTAGACGCATTTTCCATTAAGCTTAAACATGCCGGGCTTTCTTATGCTGATAATTGTGTTGTCTTAACTGTCTTGTTTGCTCGGCAGCGGTGTCGTAGAAACGAGTTAGATGGCCTTTCCATCAGCGTTCGCTGTTCGGACATTGAACGCCATTAAATGTCGTTCGAACAACGAACGCCATTAGACGTCATTACTTTCTGTTTGTTCGCACTTTTTTTTTTTTTTGCTGCGACAGCTTGCCTGCTGGCGTGAAGTGTTATATACGCACAGAGATACACGCCGGACTCTCGAAGGAAGTCCAGTAACGTGCTGTGGTGTGACCCAGAGATCCAGTCATCTAGTTGAACTGCGAGCGCTTAAATCGCAGGTTCGAGTACATTGCTTCCAGTACCAGATTCCTTGTTGCTGAGTGGTCGCAGAAAGAACTCGCTAAAGCCGTAGACACTCCGCTTTACCGCTATTATTTTTTTTATTGTGCGTCTGTGTCTTTGTGCTGGCGTAATTAGAAGCTAATAGGCTCGAAGAGCTTTGGTAATACTGTAGCAAGATTTAAACTTGAGCCGCTTGGCACATTCCAGGGGGAAAAAATTGCAAATTAATGAGCCATTCGAAACAGTCGTTTATTAATTAACTTTCATAGTTGAAGGCGTCGTTATTCTCAGGCACACATTTCAGTCGTTAATCAGCGTTTGCCCTCTTCTCTTTGTGTCTTCCCTCCGTGGTTCCTCTCCTTCTGTCCGTTATTTTCGTTGTTTTTCGTGTTTTCTTTTTCTGCCAGTTTGACGACCGCCTCTTTTGAGTCTTACCCGGAGGTTTCCCTGAGCATCCATAAGTGAATTTTGACGAGTTTCAGTCCGCCGTCCTTCGTCGTAATGCTCATGCATCACCTTCCCTCTTCCTGTGACCTCCTCCCCTCTTTTTTCCTCCCTCCTCTCTTCATTTCTTTCCTCAGGTCGCCAGCGTCGTCACGAGATGATAATCCGGGAGAACGTGCCCGAGGAACTTCCTCCGGACGTCGTAAGATGTGAGTGTGTCCTCTCTCTGCCTTCTACCTACGTATTATGCTGCACGTGCTTTATATTCGTTTTTTTATTTTTCGCGCTCTTTCCCGCCATCATCTCCTTCGCGTGACCAGGGGGGCGTTCCAGGTGTCGCACCTCGACGTCCGTAGTGACCTTGCCGTTTCCCCGTCAGACAAGAAGCACCCGCTGTAGTGCTTCACCATAGCAGAGTCTAAGTTTTTATTGAATAATAGCACCAGTGGTCACGCTGCGACGGTTGTAATCTAGAAATTACTAATGGTGGAGGCCTTCCTTTCTAGCTCTTCACTTAAAGGGACACTGAGGAGAAATTGGAGTTGGCTTGCATCGATAGAATAGCAGCTCCTGATCACAAAAACGTCACTCTTACTGAAAACAAAGCTCTTGTAATGTAGAAAATAGCAAGAACCAAAATACAGGTGTCGCCGCGACAGGCCAATCTCGCAAGTACAAGCGTGATGACTTCCTAGGACAAGAGGCGCCACCTTGGGGGAATTTTCCTTACTTAGTGGAACCACAAATCTCTGAGGCTGGCAAAGGAAGGTTGCGCACTGCTAGATGTCAGAAATCACGGAGTCTGCGGTTACGTCACGTATCACGTCACTCCGTTCTGAGACGTCATAAGAGTTGCCGTGGCGTCATAAGAGTTCCCTGAGTTTGAATCAGAGCGGCGGGAAAAACTTTTTCATCTTCGAATCCAAATTTCTTTGAAATAAATGCATATTTCGCGCCCGGACAAGCGCCAACAAAGCCATGAAATGCCGAACTATCAGATTTTTCTAACAAAAAAAAAATGATAGAGTTCTCCTCAGTGTCCCTTTAATGGTCAAACATGATTGTTGCCAAGCCTGTGTAGAACGCATTTGGCTGCTTCACTCTTGCTGTCATACTTGGTGGCGTGACTTTCATGCTTTCGTGGTGCCATGGCTCTTTCACTCGAAGGAATGTCATTCAAGGCACAGTACGTCTCTAGCAGGCCTTCTAACTTTCACTCTGTCTTATAAGCGGATTTTTGTACGCCTCGTGCAAATTCATCCGGACTTAGAGAACTCATCGTAATACAGCTGGATGTGGCAATTCAGGACGAAGTTCCAACAATGTATTGGGGTAGCTTTAAGGCTGGCTGTTGCTGCGGCTTTTGTGTGAGAGTATACACTCTGAGTAGAAAGGAATAAAAAAAAGAGTAAGCTGTCCCCTAGCGCACACGCTTTTGTACAAAGCAGCGCACTAGAGGGCAGCTTACTCTAATCTTTACTCCCATATATAGGTGTATTCGTGTTTAGAGTATATGTATCTGGTGTTTCATCTACTTGTTGTAAACCCGGGTCTAGAGGAATAATGGGGGATATCTCTTTTAACTCCCACTAGAGTTTTTGTTAGCTATTCACCGTTAATCTGTGTTACATGGCCTTTTTTTCCGAGACGCTATCTTTGTAAACTGTCAGTTTCAAGAGCTGCTATCGAGACCGTTGGCGTGAAAAGCTCACCGCAGAGAATAGACGAGTGCATTGCGTTGCGAATGGAATACTGCCTTGCACTCACCGAAACTTAAATTGAACTCATTTGCAGCGAGCCATGGAAAGAAAAATGATAGGTGTAACGTTAAGAGACCGGAAGCGGGCAGAGTGGGTGAGGGAAGCGGGTTAACGACATCCTAGTCGAAATCAAGGGGAAGAAATAGACTTGGGCAGGGCATGTAATGCGAAGGCAGGATAACCGCTGGTCATTAAGGGTAGCGGAGTGGATTCTAAGAGAAAGTAAGCGTAGCAAGGGAAGGCAAAAAGTTAGCGGGGCGGATGAGAATAACAAGTTCGCGGGGATACGGTGGGCGCAGCTAGCAAAGCACGGGGTTAATTGGAGAGACATAGGAGAGGCCTTTGCCCTGCAATGGGTGCAGTCAGGCTGATGATGATGATGAATGCTGAGACTGGCCTGTTCGCGTCTTATTGGAAGGTTTGCTTCAACTGTGCGTTCTTTGTTTTGTGTTGCAAGCTGCATATGAGGAAACGCTTCCTGAAGGTAAGTTTTCTTCTCTGCGTGTTGCGTAGGTACAAACTCTAGTTCGCAGGTACCGGAAACTTGTTCTGTGTGGCATAACCACGATGGTGCAAAGTAACTTGCGTGTATTATTGACAAGTAGTGACCGTGACGTGTTTCAGGACGTACTGGCATGATACTGCTCTGTTTTCGGCTGCTCTTCACGATGGAAGCGACGTTGTATTTTTGTTGTATTTTGGCCCAGGAGGGTTCAGCGAAATACGCTTTTTTTTTTAAATGTAAGGGGGAAATAATATGCGATTTCTCTGCCAAATACGACGCAGCTCTCGAGCAGCGTTCTGAAAACAATAAAAATCGAGACTATAGAGAGCAACTATAGCTTGTCTGAGGGGAGGTGCTCGTGCCCGTCTGGCCCGTAGGCACGTGTGACTACGCCTAGAACTTGTCTTTTTAGAACCTGTAGGACCCATGTTTGTGGAACCCGACTTTATGGTACCCGGCTTTATGGTACCCGGCTTTATGAAACACGACTTTATAGAACCCGACTTCATAGAACCCGACTCCATAGAACCCGACTCCATAGAACCCGACTCCATAGAACCCGACTTTATAGAGCCCTTCATAGTTCTGTAAACCAGCGCAACGGCTCGAAGCCAAACAGAAAGGGACAAAACACAAACTGTTTGGCTTCGAGCCGTTGCGCTGGTTTACAGAACTATGTCTGACCAACTCGCCCACCAGTTCATGTTATAGAGCCCGTCTTTATAGAGCCCGACTTTATAGAGCTCGACTTTATAGAGCCCGACGTCATAGAACCCGACTTAATAGAACATGGCGGTTACGGCCAGGCGCCGCCATGTTTCCTGTGTAGTCAGTCGGTTTTCGAGTGTTCTAGACTAGACCGACGATCGGTGTGCTATGCTGGAGTGGGAGAATTAGTCTGAAAGTTATTGACAGGCGCAATAGAACGCCCTCTCCGCTCGAGAGGTTTGGAGGGAGGAGGCCCGGTTCTGTCGATTGTTTCCGCACTGCTTGGTAGATTCTTTATGCCCTTTTCCGCGATTATCCCTCACTGCATGTGCTTATCGAATCCTGCGATTATTCAGAGAGAGAAAGAAAAAAAGATCGTCGAATTTTTTCCTCCAGAATACACTGCTCTATCACCGGCTTCGCAAGGGCATCCCCCGCGATGCCTTCACGTATACATCGCATATGCCCCGGGCGTCAAGAAGATAGACGCGGTCTTCCTTCCGTCGCGCGCACCCCCCCCCCCCCCCCCCCCCCCCCCCCCCCCCCAAGGTGTTGCGAAGGACATCCTCCGGAGACTCGTGACCGGAAACGCTCTCTAGCGGCAGGAACCGACAGTCGTCCTTTTGTCTCTTCGCATTTCGCTCGCGTATCCTTCGTCCCCCGTCCGTATACCGATCCGATGGCTCTGCTTACTGAATGCGCCGCTGCTGCTACCCCAGTGTGCGCCTAGTACCTCTACACAGTGCGGTCCTGAAGGAGGATGAGGAGGAGGAGGAGGGGGGAGGAGGAGGGGGAAGAAGAAGAACGGGGAGCCATATCTTTCTGCGCGCGCCCTTCGGAAGAAACGAGGTCGTCTCGGCGCCGCGCAAACCGGCAGACGACGCCCCGTTGACTTCCTCCGCGCTCGCGGCGGAACGGACGTCCCGTGAGGGTGACGTCACGTGGAGGACGACGCTTGCGTTGGTATTGATAGCCAGAGTCCAACGGCCCTCTTGAAACCGCCTGCGATATCCGCTGCAACAACTGCGCGCCCATGTGCGCGCGCTGTCTTTGTTATCAGCTGTAAAATGGATTGCAAAGCGAAGCTTCTCTACCCCGCCTTCTGTGTTGCAGGACATCTCGCGGTCGCGATGTAGGGTGCGGCAGTGTTTCAGCTGGCGCTACAACTCAGCGCCCGCTGAAACACAGCCGCACCCTACACCGCACATGTCGCGTATATCGGAAGGGCGATTGTGCGTTTTCGTGACCGACGTTGGTTTTGAGGTTTTGGATGTGTTCATTTTATCGTAATGAGGAGATAAACTAACGGGATACTGTGTGAGCCATTTTGTTTTGGTAAACTGTACCAGAGTATAATGCACCGCAACATGTACCGCGTCTGCTTTCTTAAACGAAAGGCTTCGTTAACGTGCCTAAGGGTATACGCAAAAAATCCCCTGGTTTTGAACCACAATGTGCCCTTACTCGCGGCAGTCACTTTTCTTCGAGGCTGCGTTTACAGGCGAGGAGGTGAATACCGGTACCACAGTCGTCACAGCAGCCGGACGCATGCGCAGAAAGTGACATTTAAACAGCGGGAGAACGGTATATTCAAACGACGGGCCTTGTAATTGAGCGCAGTGTTACGGACACTGTGCGTTTAAAAATGTGCATCAACCGCTCAAGCTGCGTGCGTTGCCTTGAGTTGCGCGCTTGGTTTGCGACATGACGCCTTCCTCACGCCATGCGTTGCGATATGGCTTCAGAGGCTGCACCCTAATTTAAATCATGAGGCCTGACTCCGTTCGGGGTCACGTGATCGCGAGGCATGTTGCCATCAGGACGGAATCGAGGGTTGGAACACCGCCCGTGAACAGAACGCAGTACTTCGCCTGTGTATATGCCGAGCCGTATTGAGAGACTTCGTGTCGATTACGACGTCATCTCGCTCTGCACTTTAACAAAGCTTTTCCATTTGAATGCGACCATGTAGTTCGCGTACTTGCGACATCTCTTCCCTGCAATTTACCATTCACCGTCATCAAGAATCTCCATGTTTTATTGAATATTTGCCTCTACGGGAGAAAAAAAAATTGCTTCTTCGCTGCGTACTGGGTGTTCCCTTTTAAACTACTCGCGTCTGTACCACACGCTGCTGTTCTTGCTGAACCGGCGGCTTTCAGCTACACGCCCAGCGTGCCCACCTTTTTCGAGGAGGGAAGCCTTTTGGCCGAATCGGGCGCTTTTTATCTGTTTTTTCGCCTTTTTGTTGTTAAGGCGGGGAAGACTCACATACCTCCATCCAAGCGAGCTGTCGCGTGTCGTAAGAGGGCCATGTAATGGGACGCATGCATACGCTTTCACTGAAAAACTCGGCCAAATGCGGGAGCTAGGTGCTTCAGCACGAGTGTTTTAAGTTAACAGCTTGAGCGCTCGCGCCTTCGTTGAATGCTGAATATGGAGGAGAACATTTCCTAACTCGACGCTATTTTTAGCCTTGGCGAAGCGCGGCGGGAAAAAAATAATTGTCTCCCTGCGCCGAGGTTGTTAGCAAGCACCCCCTTCCCCCCCCCCCCCCTCCCCACAGAAAAAAAAAAATAGCGGATAATGCAGATAAGTCTTCAGTCATACTCGGTCATATTGGTGGTTAACACGGCAAGGTTGCGGGTGGAACGATAGCTTGCGTTTGACGGATAGCTCGCTTTTCTGCCGGGGGCTCTGTCTTGACAGGCGGCTGTCTTGTCTGGTTTTACCTGCGGCAAATAAGCCCCCCCCCCCCCCCCCCCCCCCCACAACCCTGCCCACCTATACCTCCCATATATTGTCCCGATAGAACCAGCTGCCGTTATTATTACTGAGGAACAGCATTGAGAATCGAAGCGCATGCTTGTTTCAACTACCTGTCTGGCTTCCATACCGTTACGATGTGTGACTTCGATGTACGATATACAGGGTGTTTTGGTGAAGGACGGCAGTAATATTTAAACATGGGATTTTTTTTTTTCATAATGAAGACCGCATTTACGGCGCAGCTAATAGTACCTGTTAGGGGGCGTGAGAAAACAGGCGAATCGAGTGAGCAGTTAAGTTGGTTAACAAACTTCTAACGGTATTACAGGTAAGCGCCTCGTTGCAAATAGATTGCTAAATATCATGGTCGAACTAAAAGAAGGCATGGTCGAACACTTAAGGCCAAGCAGAAATGCATTCGTCGTCTGTTCTTTTTCATCGAAAAAAGAGTCGTCAGTCCTTCGGTGTCTTTATTTTTGTCTTATCTTCACGCCCATGACCTCTGTGACACTCGCATAGACAAAAAAAAAAAAGTGGATACTCTTAAATATCATGCTGCCTACGAAGTTTCGATTGGTATGTGGGGCTTAAAGTTCAAAAGCTGCACAGCACACCGGCGTCTTCCGCATTTAGCCTCCGACGGAATGCGGCCGCTGCTGTAGGGATTCGATCCCGCGACCGTATGCTCAGCAGCATAGTAACAATAGGTGTGTAATTGTGCCGCCGCGACTTAATGGAACATCTCTGACTTTTTTTTTTTATTACCAACTGCAACCTACTAGAACGGCCTTCCTTACTATATCGCCGCCATCAACTGCCCAACGGATTTCGCGGATAATGTAAACCGCGCATTCTGCATATTGTAGGCACACCTGAAAATAGCCGTGTTGTTTGCAACACCCCTTCCTCTAATGATGTAATGCCCTGAATAGAATCGCATAGCGTAATCGTTTCAAGAAATATGTGATATATGATCATCAGAGAGCAACGGTTTACGACATTGTAAAATTCGAATGGCATGCTGTGCCCATGTGTCAGTGTTTTACGTGCCATATTCACATGCCACCCTACGGCGCCCTAAAAATAGCTGATGTATACCACGGACGTCAGTTTAATCGCGTGACATAACAGTGCTCCGTTTACCACTGACGCCACTCAGGCGATCGTCCTCATTGTGAGAGCTGCTCCCTGTTATCTCGCGTTTCCTGAAGCCAATCTGGGCAACTGATCACGACCGTCTGATAAATACGAATAAATCTATCGAGTGTCGATGACACAATTAAGGCGCGATGGGCACTTTGTTCTGACGTTGACGCGCTTCCGTTACAACGTCCGCTGCAACGCACACAGGCTGGAGGGTATACCCGAGGCAGTAGGAAGTTCCTTGATAACGCTGATATCATTGTGCGCAGGAAACGACGTGATGCATTTCTTATCGAAAAGCTCTATCCTGTCGCAATGCTTTGGCAGCGCTTCGAAATTTACCCTCAGCCCTTGGCTACACGACAAGACTCATAGCACATAGCAGTGACACAGATATAGTAAAGCCGTGTCACGGCCGATTAGTTATACATAAGTGCCATTCCAGTCAGTTGCAGCTTGGAAGAGGGAAAAAACTACAGGAACCGATGCACCATGTACTTGTAACTCCATTTTCACTGCAATTTTTAGAGCACACGGCATTTACATAAAACAATAGATGTTCAGTACATCAGCGGATAACTATTGTACACTTTGTACGCAGTGTGGTCATTCTTTGTGTGAAAAAGCGACGCACCTGTGTCTCTTTCGTGCGCGAAAATCCGTCTTGTAATCTAATCTGTCTAACTAGCTGACCTCGGTCATTTTTGTTGATAATCGCATTTCGTGTAAAATGGAATCGAACCAAATATAAACCCGCCGCGGTGGCTCAGTGGTTAGGGCGCTCGACTACTGATCCGGAGTTCCCGGGTTCGAACCCGACCGCGGCGGCTGCGTTTTTATGGAGGAAAAACGCTAAGGCGCTCGTGTGCTGTGCGATGTCAGTGCACGTTAAAGATCCCCAGGTGGTCGAAATTATTCCGGAGCCCTCCACTACGGCACCTCTTCCTTCCTGCCTTCTTTCACTCCCTCCTTTATCCCTTCCCTTAGGGCGCGGTTCAGGTGTCCACCGATATATGAGACAGATACTGCGCCATTTCCTTTCCCCCAAAACCAATTATTATATTAACCAAATATAACCCGAAACCCTGCATTTCGAATGTGACCTCCGCCGCCTCTGATAACGCGTTTCCCGAAAGATATTTTTTTTAAGGCGAAGGCCTTTAATGGCTCGTACTCGCGGTGACCGTCTGTCCGTTACATCGTCACCTGGATGACGTGACCTAGGTCACGTGGCGCCACGCTCGCGCCAGCTGCTCTTCTACTCTTTCGTGAAACGAATTCAAGCGCGGCAAATTCAAATCAGTGCAATGAGCCCGACCGCGGCGGCTGCGTTTCTATGGAGGAAAAACGCTAAGGCGCCCGTGTGCTGTGCGATGTCAGTGCACGTTAAAGATCCCCAGGTGGTCGAAATTATTCCGGAGCCCTCCACTACGGCACCTCCTTCTTCCCTTCTTCTTTCACTCCCTCCCTTGTCCCTTCCCTTACGGCGCGGTTCAGGTGTCCAACGATATATGAGACAGATACTGCGCCATTTCCTTTCCCCAAAAACCAATTATTATTATTATTATTATTATTATTATTATTATTATTATTATTATTATTATTATTATTATTATGCAATGAGTCGCAAACGGCTTGCGCCTTCCCGCAGTTAAGAGATATCTAATTGCCTCCAGCGAATTTTTTACCTCCGATTCACAGTTTTCAAGGATCGCATTCGGCCTTCTCGCCAGGCCCGACTGTACATTCCGTGCTGGACGAGAACACATCGCCTTTCCTTTTTTTTTCTTCTGGAATACGAAAAAGAACGGGGGTAGAAGAGGCAAGGGGAAAGGGCGTTGCGGGGAAAGGGGAACGCGCCCGTTCGAAACAGCTGTACAACACGCAGCAGCTAGCTAGCTAGCTAGGTCTCTTCATTTTCCGTGCGAGCTCGCTTGACCTGGCATCGCATACCCTCCAGTTTCCAAGTGGAGCAGCGGCGACGGTAACTCGTCCGTCGCGTGCGGAGCGGCGCAGAGGCGAAAAAAAAAAGCGCATCATCATGCTCTTCCGCGGGCGGACCTCGGCAGATCAGAAAAAGATCAGAAAAAGATCAGAAATAGATCAGAAATAAAGACTAAAAAAAGGGGGGGAGGTGGAGGATCGTGTAATAGAAGAAAGATTAGGTGAGAAAGAAGATAGGAGCACCAGGAAAGTTGGAGAAGGAATAAAACAAAGCAGGGCGGACGCGGAATGTGCACGAAAGCGGAGAAGAGAAACGTTAGTGCGTGCGTGAAGGGAGGTGGGAGGGGGGGGGGAGAGAGAGAGAGAGAGGCAGACGCAGGAAAGGACCGCTGGATGTGTGAACAACGCGAGTGGCGGCGGCCGACAAGGAGACGAGACAGGACGAACTTGACCTTCTTATTTTTCTCCCAGTCTTTCATTTGGATTTTTTTATTATGCGCCTGTAAATCTTGCTCTTTCTAAGCACTTTTCTTTTGTTAGTTCATGTGTTGTTTTTTTGTGTTCCGTAATTACACTTTAGCAGCATGAGCGCTGGAGAAGACACCTGCTTGACACGCTCGCCGCCGAGACTACGCCCCCCCCCCCCCCCCCCCTTCCTGCCGCTATCCTTACCCCCCCTCCCCATTCCGTCCGCCGTAATTTCTGAATTTCTTCTTTCCTCAGTGGTTAGGGCGCTCGACTACTGATCGGGAGTTCCCGGGTTCGAACCCGACCGCGGCGGCTGCGTTTTTATGGAGGAAAAACGCGAAGGCGCCCGTGTGCTGTGCGATGTCAGTGCACGTTAAAGATCCCCAGGTGGTCGAAATTATTCCGGAGACCTCCACTACGGCACCTATTCCTTTCTTCCTTCACTCCCTCCTTTATTCCTTCCCTTACGGCGCGGTTCAGGTGTCCAAAGATATATGAGACAGATACTGCGCCATTTCCTTTCCCCCCCAAAAAAACCAATTATTATTCTTTCCTCCTCCGCCTCTTTCTTTACGGTCTTGTTCCGCTCACTTTTTTTTGTCTTTCTTTGCTACGAAGTTTATATTTCTTTGCTCTGTCTGCGTTCCTTTTGAGCAGTCCGACGCTAATGACGTCTTCATTCCTTGGTTGTTCCCTGTGTTTATCTCGCGTCCAAGTGGCGGCGATGGCCGAAGAAATCTCCACCGTCTCTTGACCCTTTTTTTTGTGATTTACCACGTTCCGCTGAAGTGACCCTTTTTTTACTGACTCTTTTTTGCTTTGTTTAGTTTTTCGAAGCCTTCGCGTTTGCTCTATTTGCGGCTGCGCCGTCCCTTCCTGAGGGGTGTCGCTTTTGTTCGCTCGTCTGACCGTAAAAAAAGACCCCCGTCTTGACGTTTTGCTGGTTCTACCATCCGTTCATTATGAACCAACTAGCCCAGCAATTTACTCTATTGACGTTTAACCGCCCTCTCCAGGGTCGTGGACCAGGAGTCGTTAAGGTTGACAAGTGTAGTTCGGTATATGTAAAGTGCCTTTTTTTTTTCTGTAATCGTGGTCGGTGTGTCAAGAAGCCTTTTGTTTGTCAACCAGCGGCTGATGAACGATAAAGAAGAATTCAACTGCGGATTCCTCTAGTGCAGTTATACGACCGCTTCTTGTCTTAAAATGCTACTTGTGTCGTTAGTACCATTCATGCACGCTCGCTGCCTATCTTGTTGCCTTGTCGAGGCCACCGCGGTGGCTGAGTGGTTACGGCGCTCGGCTGCTGGCCCGAAAGACGCGGGTTCGATCCCGGCCGCGGCGGTCGAATTTCGATGGAGGCGAAATTCTAGAGGCCCGTGTACTGTGCGATGTCGGTGCACGTTAAAGAACCCGCAGGGAGCCGAAATTTCCGGAGCCCTCCACTACGGCGTCCCTCATAGCCTGAGTCGCTTTGGGGCGTTACACCCCCATAAACCGTTGCCTTGTCACGCCATGCATGGCGTTAACTTGCCATGCCGCCTCGCCGGTATGAAAGGAGGTTCGTGGCAATACGATTGGTTGAATGCGACTCGACTGGTGGCCGTATGCATGGGCGCCATTGTTGCTAATTGCAGACTTTATTTACATTATTGCTAATGTCGCATCCGTGATTAAAGTTACGCGTGTAAATGCGCAATTCGCGTCATAGTTACGGTTAATGCGTCTTGCTGTTAATTGCTGCGAGGTCGATGTAGTAAGCGAGTTTAGAGCTCTTTTAAACGGTCGCAGTATTTTAGAGCGTGAAATCACACAGAGGCCAGGACGAAAACAGAATATACCGCGTACGTTAGTTGTTCTTGTTTCACGACGTTTGAAAGGAAGCGACATTGTGTAGTGTGCGCTCAGGGATCAAGGATCAGACGCAGGAAGAAACACCGCCACCACTGTTTCACCAGTATAATAACCAACTTGCCCGGCTGTCATCGTTGGCCGTCAGCGCACTTCGCGTAAGAATGGCTGCACAGGCATACAACTCAGTGTCAGTAAAAAGGACAGTTGCGAGCCTACGCTTGCGGCGCCTTTTCTATCTTCGTCCTTTCCTTTCTGCCTTTCCGCTTTCTAGTCTAAAACAACAACAACAACAACAAAAACTCGCTCAACCGTCAATGCTCCTGGTCACAGCGTGGCGCCGGTAATACGGCTGCGTCTTCCTCCGCATCTGCCCAGCCTCGCCCGGCTTGAGGTTGCTTACCTGGGCGTGAACTTTACACAGAGGCGCCGGTGCATGCGTCATCCGTTGGTCGCATTGTCGATGCCCTATGCCCCCCCCCCCCTTCAACACGCGCTCGCCCGGGGGTCCTGACCTCGGCCAAGATGGCGGCGGTCCCGGCTGGCGGGAGTGCACAGCGCCGCTGGCGGTTTCTCTCTCTCTTTCCTTCCCTTCCCCTCTCCTGCCGTAATGGTGGTGCCTCCGCGCGACCTCTTGGGCGTGACCATCGCGTGGGCAAGAAAAGCAGAAAAGATAGAGAGAGTTTCCGTGCAGACGCTTTTCTTTATGTTGTATCTTCCCGCCTAGGTGTCCTTGACTCGCCCTGTGAAGCGAACAGACGCACTGCACGCAAGCGCGAAAGAAAAGGAAAGAAAGAGAGGCGCGGAGTCAAGGAATAAAAAAAAAAACAAGCAGTGAAAATGAGGAGGCTCAGCACCGCACGAGCTACAACAGCAGCAGCAAAGCATGCGCGCTCGCGTGCAAGTCCCGTTTTATTTTATTTTTTAACGCAAGACCATTCCGAGCTTTCTCAAAGCAAGTAGACCCCCCCTTTCTTCTTCACCTCCCTGCTACCTTCTCGATTCGTGTCTGTTGTCTCCGCATGGCTTCTAGAGAGCGTTTCTCAACTAAACTGTTTTCCCCCGCACCGAAAAAGTGGAGCTGAGCGTTGCAAGGCGTGGCGCACGCTTCAGTGTATTTTATACCGCGACCAACGCGCTCACGTCGCTTGTGAGGAAAGTCGAAATCTCATTGTCACCTTGAGGTGTTTCGTTAGTGCCAGAGGTCATTACTTCTCGGTAACCCCCACACCACCACCACCGTGCAACCTCTACTGTAATGCTCCTTGTGAGCGAACGCGGGTTTGTGTAACGGATGAATGAATAAATACCGACAAAACCTTCGCGCTCTCAAGGTGCCAACCACCGCAGACCCATTTTCACTTGCGGCATTCTCTTTCGCTTAGCGCGCGCGAGATAACCACGCGGGTCATTGAAGCTCGAAGGCGATGTAGAGATAGGAAAGGTTCCGCAGCGGTCGCTAGTAGCGAGAAGTCGGATGTGGGATTGCGTAATCTGGGAATTCCAGGGATGAAAGCTATGCGAAGTGGGGGGATTTCGAAAGCAGCTGGCCTCTTGGCGTGGCGTTAAGTGTGTTTGATACACGGCGCACCGCAACACGAGAGTTCCACAGCATGCCAGGGCGCGGGCTTCGGGGCACCCTAACCGCATGCCACTGAGACACGCCACCGCGCCACGCCACTCATCCCGTTAAAAGCGGCGCAGATTTGTTTTCTCGGAGCTCCCGCGTCGCCGGCTGAGCCGCACTTGCAGAGTCCGTGCGCAAGGATGGGCAGAGCGCTCCGTCCATGGACAAACAAGGAGAGGAGCCCAACCGCCGGGACTCTGTGCAAGCATGCTGGCGGTCGCGTCGCCGCCGCTCGTGACGTCACACCAGCAGTGCGCAACGCATGATTAAAGCGCGCGCGCGCCCGCCGAGATCCAATTGCGCTCGAAAGTCGGGCGCGCGTCGCGTGGCGTGTCGAGTTGCGTGCAACATCCGAAGCAAAACGAACGCCGGCGACCACGGGAGGCGAGAGAAACGACTGCTTTGTCTCCCCCTATCTCTCTCTCTCTCTCTCTCTCGTGGCCTGTTATGCTTCTGCCCTCGCTCACAGACTGACGCATCCCGACCGGAATGCTCGGTCGCGGTTAACCCTTCTTTGCCTTCGCCCTTCTGTACCCTTCGTTGTTGTTTTTTTTATCACTTCTGTTTGCTTGGCCTTCGAGAGTTAAACGAGCCTTCGTAGGAAAAGCGAATCGTTCATCATGTTCCTGGAGCGTAGTTCGTTCTTTCTGTACTGTTCATGGTCTAGTCTTGGCAAGGTCTGGGCATCTTTGCCCTCGCGGGAAATGAGGGGGGAGGTGCAGTAACCTTCGTCTTTTTGGCTTCTGCAAAAGAGCCGAAGCCCTCTTGTCTAGTATTTCTCTCTTTGTCTCGGTGCTCTTTCTTGGTGTACGAAGAAGCCGACGCCTTTAGTCTGCATAGATATGCACAGAAGAGCCGACAACAAGCAGAGCCAGAACACGGTGACCCTACGCGCTCTCCAGCTCCCCTTTCCTCCGTTCCTGAGCACGCACGCGACGAGTCACGTGTCACGAAGAGGGTAGGGGAAGAGAGAGGGTTGCCTGCATCGGATAGAGTAGCAGCGTGGTGGTCTCTTTCTTTGGGTGTCTGGGATGGCCCAGAAAGATTACCAGAGAGCCCGACGGCTGCGGCTACGGAGACACGCTGATATCTGCCAGAAGGGTTAGGGTACTGCTTGTCGCCAACTGCTTCGCCTTTGCAAATGCCAGGCCCTGACTTCTGCCTCTCTAGCTATCTCTCCTTTTTATTTTATTTTTCTTCGAGTAGCGTTCGGCTGTCGGCCGCCGGAGTTGACCTACAGAGTCAATCCTTTTTCCTCATTGGTTGTGAGCCCCTCAGCTGGCGTATTTACTCAGGGTCAACGCAAAGAACAACTCAGTTTCAACTGAAGTAACATGGCGTTGTAAAAGATAGACCGTACAGATGGCAGTGAGTCAGTAAAGTTTCTTTTTTTTTTCTTACGCGTAAGTATGCAGTCTATAGAGGGCTTGTGCACAAGATTTTCGCGGAATCCGGTTTTGCCTCCGCAAGAGCGCTCAGTTGGATAACGATCCAGATTTTGCTCACGTGGACAACAACAAATACACTTCATGCACAGGCACAGGGCATCCATGCCGGCCTGGGTGCTATTCAGGTGGGCTTGGTAAAACAACATGATGAAGATGAAAAACAAGATAACCTGAACTTCTGTAGACAATCAGTGAGAATGCATTTTTGTGGTAGTTGCGCCACGCGTTTTGGCGTGTGTATTTGCTTTTTTTTTTCTTCTCTGGCTGCCGTCAGCACTGCATGGTAATAGCCAGACTGAGCACACGCCTGCGTGTGTCGGCGGCTGCACAATGGCTCGCCTTGATCTGTGCACCACGGACGATGCCTGCTTCGTTCCGCGATATTCTTGCTTACTTACCCGGCCCCAGCTGACAGCGCTGCTTGACATGAGACAGCACACTGCACGCCAGCGCCTGGAAAGCACCAGAAGGCGCCCCGGATAGAATCATGCGCCCTTTATGGCGATGGCTATATTTGGGAGTTTCCCCTGTACGAACATTAGGTACCTCCTATATGATTTTGGACTGCCTGTATACATACAGGAGGTCTCTTTTGTGAACCTTAGGGAACTACTATATGAATCATGGGGACATCCTATTTGAATATTTGGGTTTTCTCTGGTGTAAACGGCCTCTGTGAGCCATCGTAGTTTGCCGTACTCGTAAGCACCCACGTTAAACTGCTGCTGAAAAACACAGTTGTTTGGGCCAGATGTATTCCACGCCGGTTGCTGGACTGCGCTGTTAGGGCTCATGTATCTAAACACTGCTGCTCAGATTGGGCCAGAACGCTGAGGTTAGCAAACTGTCACGCCACTTGCGGCTTCCAGCGAAACTGCTCAACGCTGCCCAAAACACAAATGTAGTGGCTCAAGGGGCTAGCAATACCTGACTTCCAAGCTCATAGGCGGCGCCACCATCTATTAATATCCCGAAATCGGCCAGTGGCGCAGGCAGGATTTTGATTAGTAGTTTTTTCGTAACTGGTAGAACTAACGAACTATGCTTTTTTTTTTTAGGGGGGGGGGGGGGGGTTAAAACCACACAGGTCCTAGGGAGTGGGAGATACCGAGAATGCTGTCAAATGGTCCAGGTCACGTGGTCGCGCCAGTGAATGGGTCCATTCATCGGCGCAAGGAACTAGGGTGGCGTTTTGCCATAGCTATTACTTCGACCCAACAGAGAAGGGGGGGGGGGGGGGGGGGAACAGACCTGGAGAACTTTTACTGGATCCCGTTCGCTGTTCGCGTCGGAGGGCCAAGGAGCCTCGGCTTCGTGTGCTCTGCACGGTACTCTATGAGGACGCGCGAAGAACCGGAGTCACTGCTGCGGCTTCTTGCACGTGATGTCCGCAATGTCGCAGCGTCTCCGAAAGGAGAAACGAATGAAAAGTAAAGAAGAAAGTAAGAATGAAAGAAAAAGGAGCATCATCGCGGTCCGCTGGTGCCGTGGAAAGAAGGCTGGTTGCGTACGGACCAGCTCCGTTCCTCGAAATCTATTTTAAGGCAGTCGGGTTACTCGCCTCTGTTCTGCACTCGCGCTTATTTTCTTATTGTTTTTTTTTATTCGCGCGGCCGGAGTTGGGTGCCTCAGACAACCTGGAAGTGGAAGACCAGGAGGAGGGTGTTTGCACGTGTTCGGGCGCATGGTGTGCACGCCTCGCACGATAAGAGATTTAAAAGGAGTAGGACCTCGCAAAGCGGCGCCGGCCTCTTGAGGTGCGTGTCTGGACACACGGGTTGAGGATACGGCCTCCTTCGAGGATTTGGCGGTTGTCAAAAAAAATCTTCGCGAGCTCCTCGCGATAGCGTTGTATGTCGAGCGTGGTCCAGGAGCATATGCCCAGTGTTAACATACTGATCTTTTTTTCTTCGCCGCTCGTCTAACGGAGATTGCGGCGTGTCGCGGTACCGATCCTTTCTTTGATGCGTCTCTCTCTCTCCCCCCCTCCCCCCTTTCCTCCCACCTAAAGTGGCCGCGCTGGGCATTTGCGTGACTCGATACAGCTGTCCGTGCTTCAACGTGTGTGGGGTTGATCGGGGATGTAACTGTGACTCCTGCCGACACACACGCGCGCGCTGTTGAATATAGGCCGCGCATTTTGGAGAACACGCCCTTTCTGGTATCTACGCAGTGGGTCGCGCGGGCTTGCACGTATCCTTCGCCTAATGGTCGGTACCGTTTGGTGTTTGTCGAGCGCGAAACGGATCTGTAACCTTGGGAACGATCGATCTCAACGATCGTTGCATAGGACGTGGTGAAGAAGAGGAAGCAAATGAATAGAAACCTGCATTCCTGGTGTGTTTTGAGATCGACAGGGGTCGCTGAGCCCGCAATGGCTTCTGCTGTTTACGTTCCCCGAATAGGAAATGTGAGCGCGATTAACTGACCCGCGTTCCTCCCCTCCCCTTCCACGCAGTTTTTTTTTTAATTTTCAGTTTTAACTTCGTTATGTAGGACGAAGTTCTTATAAGCGTTCTGTCTTCACACTGAATAGAAACGCCTGGATTGACCGCCAATAGCGTTAACGTGGGAGTTCATCCCTCTTAGACACTGCTGAAAGCAGACAGTGGATGCTGATAACGCTGAATGTTTCCATGCCATCAAACGTTTAATATTTGTTTTGTATGTGCTGCAACTGCTCTAGAATTTGTTGAGAACGTGTTTACCGCCTGGGTGGGTCACACAACGCCTAGGACGTTCGCCAGTCTTGCCTGAGCGACCTTTCGATATCGAACATTGCCGGTGTGCTCAACTATCGGTGCAGTTTAACAAGGGCACCTCGTTTCGTCGAGCGGAATTCGCGACGAGCTGCCGCGATTCCGCTGCCAGTGTCGGAACTAGCGATTTGAATGACTAGTTTTTGCATGTCTAGTTTTTTGGCTAGTTTTTTCCGGACTGCTGCATGCCCTTACGGGTAGTCCATAGCGAACTCGCTGAATATATCAGCTTTTGTGTGGAGAGTCTGTTTGGAAGCGTGATTTCGAGTGACCTGGAATTATAGACAGCCACCCTACACTGATCACTCGAGATATACTATGTGGGCGTTGGAGATCGGATAGGCAGTGACTGTGCGCTGTCTGTTGCTATTTCGCAAAAAGAGATTCGCTATCTATGTCCCAACCGCGTGACTATCAGAGATGGACATTTGACCTCAAAAATCTGGACTTCACTTCAACTACAAAAAGAATTTGCCGACCTCACTCAACCTCAACATCATCAGTTGAGGTTTCCTTAGGCGCCCTCACCTCACTTTTCCTGAGGCCACTGTTGACCTCACTTAACCTCACCTCAACCTCAAATTGTGAGGTTGAGGTCGGCTGCTCGATCTCAGAAAACAAACGAAAAACAAAACGAAAAGCGATTAAGAAGTTTTTCAGTTAAAAACAATTGTGAGAATCCTGTGAGTCAGAGAAGCCAAAAAGATGACGGTATTATTTAATAAGGTGTGTACAGACACTATTGATGTGCATACAATAGGAGAGGCTTATAATCTGGGATGAACCCTCAGAGAGTATATGGCCTACGGGCAGGGGTGTCCCATACGCGGTTAACAGCCAGTACGTCGGTGAGTACTTTATATGTGTTAATATTTGGCAACCTGCTTCGGGTATACTTATTCGTATTGGAGGCCTGTCGCTCATTCACGCACGAACCGGCAATTGACAAACACAGCCTTTCTACACCATCTACCAGAAATTGGGAGGAGGGGGAGGTATTCACGATATTCGTCGATGTACTTTCCAATGCGACGGCTCTGCAGACGCATATCATTATATTTCGATTTTCTAGCTCTATCCGGCATAGCGAGAATGCTCTTTCCAGTCCTCTGTATGTTGCCTTCGAAAACACTTCACAAGCTGCGACGACTGTATTACACCAACAGAGGCACGTTGTATTTATGTCTGTAGAAGCGAGCGGCTTCTTTTATTAATGCGAAAGCATTAGATGGCTCACTTTCAAGGTTATATCCGGAAAAAAGCGTCCTTAAGAAACAGCGCCATGCGACGTCACGAGCCGACGAGTCACGCGACGATGATGATGACATCGCGCACTTAATTAATGCTAATTAATATAATTAGGTAACGCGAAGACTAATTAGTGATGACATCATGTGAGTGTGCCGTGACCAGGTCACGTGACAGCGATGTAATGTGCCATCAAACCTAGTCACGTGACGACGCTGTAATATAATATCACACCTACTCACGTGACAACGATGTGATTTCTAGTCATACCAGGTTCCCATCCACCCTCCTTCCACCCCATTCAAAGATCCATACGGATCCCACATTACTACACATGCGCGCATGACTCATTACAGAGAGTGCCCACAACGCGGTCCACATTAATGACATTCGGATTGTCCAGCAGGTAAACGCGCCAGTTCTCATGTTTGACATACTGCAAAGATCATGCAACGACACATGCCTTTGACTCTCGAGATGATGGCGATGATGACAGTGTACCCTTATGAGCCCGGGGAAGTCTGATATACCGCTACCAAATTAAAATTTGCCAGAATATTGAAATACTGTACATTACACAGCAACCAAAGACAATTATTGTGCTGGAAAATAGGAATACCTGCAGCTAATAATTCTGCGCCCTCGGGGCAGAAACGTGGAGGCTAACGAAAAGGGTTCAGCTTAAGTTAAGGACAACGCAGCGAGCCATGGAAAGAAAAATGATAGGTGGAACGTTAAGAGACCGGAAGCGGGCAGAGTGAGTGAGGGAACAGACGCGGGTTAATGACGTCCTATATATATATATATATATATATATATATATATATATATATATATATATATATATATATATATATATATATATATATATATATATATATATATATATATATATATGATGACGTTCTACGTCACACTTGCGGTATTACAGGACGTGCTACGTCCACCGCTATGGACGAGGGTGGCGCTGGTGAACACTCTCGAGCGACGCGGTTTTCTTGTAGCTTCCATAATGCGTTGACAAAAACCATGAATTCGGAAAGAGTGTTTAGTGAGCTTTATTTCCTCCACTACCGATATATTTATACAAAACATGGCAGAACGGCTGCAGAACAGCGCTTTTGAAGCTGGTTTGTCTGACAGTGCGTATGTCCTGCGCAGGCATACTAATAAATAATCTTCTCCACTTGTTACAATTACTTTTTATTCCTTTTTCTAATTCTTCCTTTTAACCAAACTCGTATCTAATAAAAATGTCACACCCTGTGTATTGCAGCGGTTTGACGGTAATGAAACGCGAAAGGCGCCCGTGTGTTGTGCTGCGTCAGCGCTCGTTAAAGAATCCTAGATGGTTTAAATTAATCCTGAACTCTGCACTGCGGCGTCGCTCGTAGCTCATGTGTCGGATCAGAACGTTAAACCCCACCATTCACGTCCATATATCTCCCCTTTCTACTCGTTTCGCATGGCCGACTAGAGACTTCGTTGCCTGGAGTTCGATGCCTGGACAACGTGTCCCCTTCGGACAGACAGGCCGCCTTGTCCCTTCCATTAGTCACGCTGTCCCCCGCAAACGCTGCCAGCTGATGGGAGTAGGAGGTGTAGGTGTACAGCACTGCTCTTGACCGGTTCGCCGTGGCCTACTACGCTTCAGCCATTGGGAGAGAGGAGAGCCATTCGGACACGTCTCCCGCTACAAGCCGTTGTCGTCGAAGAACCGATCATTACCGTACGACGCGGGTGGGGTGGCCTCCACCAGCGGCGTCGCCGGTCGGGGCCGATGCATCGAGTCGGAACAGCGGCGATATACTTGCTATACGGGCGATACTTGGGACGCTCGTACGGAGACCCCATTCTTCCTCGTTGCGTCCGTAAAGAGGGGGCGAGGAGGTGTGTCGTCTTCTGGAGTTGTCTGGGTCGTCTTGCCGCCTGGTCGGCGCGATGCGCGGGCGCTACAAGGACTCTTGATGATGGTCCTTGAAGTTTGAAACTGAGGTGATCACCTGGTTGTTGGCCGGAGTTGGACTCAGCGAGCACTGTTTAGGCGCTTGGTGTAGGTGGCATTGGCTCAGCTGGTGTGTGTTCGGCTCTCACAAACGGAGATCCTTGGCGTCACTCTCCGGGAGGTTCTCGTTGTTCTGATAAAGAGCGTGGTTAATACGTTGCCCACATCGCTGTCTCTTACTCTTCGTGCACGGAAATTTGCGCGCGAGCGGCGAAACTCGACTTTTCGCCGTAACGTGTTCGTGTAGCTTCCAAACAGGCAACGATTAATATCATTGTGCGGGCTAGTCGGTGAATCATCGTGGAAAGCAGCAGAGCTTTTCCTGTGTATCTCTCTTTTGTTCTTGTTGCTTCGCGCTGCCGTTTTCCATTCCGAACAGGACACGCCTTGCAAGAGAAGCAACGGTGGCAGGAAAATATTCGAGCCAACTCGGGAGCTCTGAAAGCAAAATATTCGAGAGTTCTGGTAGGTGGCGGCGACACAGTGCGTGTATATGAGATGTCGACCCAAGATATCTGGCGTCTCGGCATGCCGGGTGTTCGGCAGTATCTGATTCATTGTCCTATTTGTGTAAGCCGTTACCCATTTGGGCCATAACTTGTGCGTTCTATTTCCCCGTTGCATTGCTCTAACATTTCTACTTAAATGGAAGGGAGAGGGGAAGGGATTGTTTTTATGTGAAAGATATTTCTTGCCTAAGAAAAGGAGGAGAGAGTGGCGCCTTCCCTCTTAAATCTGCTCTTTCCGCCTCCCGGGGTCGCGTGGTACTTGTGGCCCTGCAGGCCGCCTGATAATATTCTCATTGGCTAACAGATATCGCGGGAGTTTCCCATTTCTAAATACTAAGAGACTGGCACGGTATTTCCCTTAGAAAGTCTAGTGCACGGTAGCTGAATGTATCAGAGGCGACGAGCAGTCAATTATTAGAAGCAATGAAATGATGTACAAAAAAAACAGTAGATCGGAGACCGTGCCCCAACATGGTGCATTCAAATGCTGCGTTGGTCCCCCGACACACACGCACACACACACCTAGAAACTACACTCATACACACGCACACACACCTAGAAACTACACTCATACACACACACACACACTTAGAAACTACACACACACATCTAGAAACTACTCACAAACACACCTAGAAACTGCACTCATACACACGCACACACACCTAGAAACTACACTCATACATACACACGCACACCTAGAAACTACACTCATACACACACACGCACACTTAGAAACTACACACACACACACACACTCACACACCTATAAACTACTCACACACACACACCTAGAAACTACACTCATAGACACGCACACACACACCTATAAACTACTCACACACACACACACCTAGAAACTACACTCATACACACGCACACACACCTAGAAACTACACTCATACATACACACGCACACCTAGAAACTACACTCATACACACACGCGCACACTTAGAAACTACACACACACACACACAAACACACCTAGAAACTACACTCATACACACGCACACACACCTAGAAACTACACTCATACACACACGCACACTTAGGAACTACACACACACACGCACACACACACACCTATAAACTACTGACACACACCTAGAAACTACACACACACACACACACACACACACACACACACACACACACACACACACACACACACACACACACACACACCTAGAAGCTATACTTATACACACGCACACACGCCTAGAAGCTGCACTCATACACACGCACACACGCCTAGAAGCTGCACTCATACACACACACACACACCTAGAAGCTATACTTATACACACGCACACACGCCTAGAAGCTGCACTCATACACACACACACACACACACCTAGAAGCTATACTTATACACACGCACACACGCCTAGAAGCTGCACTCATACACACACACACACCTAGAAGCTACACTCACACGCACGCTCGCACGTATACGCGCAGATGACCGAAAAAGAGAGCCTCGGCCCTGCTCTTGTTTCCACGCCGATGCTCCAGACAGGAGAAGGGGAGCTGCATTTTTCAAACGGAGCATGTCGGCACGACCGTCCGCCACTCAGTGGAGGCACGAGTGACCTCTCCCCGGCGGAGGAAAAAAAAGACGCCGCGCGCGTCTCGTTTCACCGATGCCAGAGCCGCCCGTGCACAGCCGAGTCGTGCGCCACGCGCTTATGACTCCGTTACGTCACGGCGTGGATTCACCGCCCGTTGTTGCGTTGCCTCGTCGAGGGGAAAAGGTTGCTCGGGTTTCGCTGGAAAGGTTTTCTCTTCACGCGGCACACTGCGCTATTCCTTAAAGCGTGTCGGCGGCGCATGTTTACGTTGCTTCTTAATTCGTTTGTAGCTGCGCTTTTTCTTTTCTTAGCACTCTTAATTTTTGTAGGGCCCCTCACAGGGGGAGCGTGAGGCCTTGAAACTCGCGCGATGTATTTTGCGCCTCTGTGTGTTTTTGCCGCGAAGTTGGAAGCCGACATCTGCTCGTGGGTAAAACTGGTGAGATGAGGACACGAAATGAGAAACAAGATCCTACATGCTCAAGACACATGACTCTGAGAGCTACAGGCGATTCGAGAGAAGCCGTATGCGAGACGAGACAAGAAAGGCTTATTCCTGTGGTAGCGGTGATTTTTTTTCGCTCGATTCACCTGTAGAATGTCACGAGCCAAATCGTCCTGCAAAGTCGACCTACCGATATCCGTTATTTGCTGTGGGTCTGTCCCGCACACCGGCCGACCGGAATCCAACATCCGTGGCAAACAACGGGATGGACGGAGAAACGCGCTGTGTTAGGTGCACAGTTAATAAGCTCGCGGCTTGACCAGATTCATTCAGCCAATTTTGTTTTTCCTTTTATGCAACACTCTGGTTTTTAATACTACCATTTTATATGATTCTCAAATCTGTTTATGTACCGTGATCTCCTGAGTATGTTTACTGAGGTGGCACTAAACGTGTTGAACATCAGTTGTCACGGAAACAAAAAAAAAATTGGTTAGGGAAGCCGCGCTTATGAACATTGTCGCCATGTTTCGCCGTTCTCAATTTAGCTTCGCAGGCGAACACAATATTGTTGAGAATGTTTTTTACGAATTTCCCCATTTAACGAACCGAGGTTCGCACAGCTGATGGCCAGGGTGCGAGACGTTTTCTGAAATTCGCGCATACGTGTCGGCGTCTGGCTCGTGACATCGTTGGTCGTGCAGTCGAGTCGCACTTTACTACCGTTATTCGAGGTGGCGAATTCCGTCTGTACCATCGCTTCGCTTATTTCCGTCAGGGAGCTGATTTAAAAAAAAAGGGGGGGGGGTCGCTTTCTTCAAGACAAATTTGGGAGGAAAACAATGCTGCAGCTCAATTTTTTCCACCCAAATGGTCCAAGAAATACGTGGCTAAAATGGGACCGTCCCCTCCAATAGCGACCCATAAAACCACCCCCAGTTTTCCATGTTTCGACGCGTGCGGTCTAACTGCGTTTTCCGATGCATTCGTTGTACGAATTTCTCGATTTAACGAACTGCGCTTCCCGCGGGGCACATAGCCTCACAAACGAGCTTTATTTTTCTCTGATTTTAACGAGATTTCTTGCGACTTACTCGTGAGTCATCATATCACCCTTGCAGTGCCGCGGCAAATGGCTATGGACTCGAGCAAATGACACATTTAATATCAAGGATAATATACTTGAAGAAGGCGAGCACTTCTCAACGAGACATATATTATTCGGCGGGTCAACCGGAGCCCCGCCTTTATTCAAGCATATATGTAAATGTCTCGTTGAGGTGTCGGGATAAATCTAACGCGGTGAAGAATTCCTGGTCAGATGTCATTCACCGCGTCCACGCATGCCATTCCAGAGGAGTCAACGGTGACATTGCTCGGATGAGCAGACAGGCTAGCATTATGCATGCGACATACACAAGTGGGGCTCGTGTGGCATCATCACCCTACTTCGTACTTGTTCGTGTGCGCCCATACTTGTTTATTCGTCTGTGATCACCTGCCACCCGGCTATCGCTGGCGTCATAGGTCGTCGTTCTGTTCCGGACGGATTCGGCTATGCGGCGAACCGCCCAAGTTGATCACATATAGGGACGGGAACAGAAAGAACAGAACACAAATGTTCAGTCCGCGTGGCCTTTACACTTGTCGAGCTATCCCTCGTTTGAGTCTTGGAAGAACGTAAAGTAACAAAAAGAATTAAATGGGCCCGAAAGTTTAATAAAGGCAGCTTTTGCAAGCACTATCTGTGGCTTCCTACTGTCTGTATCAAAAACCTGGCTCGCGAAGAGCGCCTTCATGGCGGGTGGATACTGTACTATAAAACAGGAAAGGGGTGCAAAGGGTGTAAGGCGTCCTCTAGAGCACTCCCTTCTTCATGGCGGGTGGATACTGTACTATAAAACACGAAAGGGGTGAAAAGGGTGTAAGGCGTCCTCTAGAGCACTCCCTTCTTCATGGCGGGTGGATACTGTACTATAAAACACGAAAGGGGTGGAAAGGGTGTAAGGCGTCCTCTAGAGCACTCCCTTCTTCATGGCGCGTGGTTACTGTACTATAAAACACGGAAGGGGTAAAAAGGATGTAAGGCGTCCTCTAGAGCACTCCCTTCTTCATGGCGGGTGGATACTGTACTATAAAACACGAAAGGGGTGGAAAGAGTGTAAGGCGTCCTCTAGAGCACTCCCTTCTTCATGGCGGGTGGATACTGTACTATAAAACACCAAAGGGGTGGAAAGGGTGTAAGGCGTCCTCTAGAGCACTCCCTTCTTCATGGCTGGTGGATACTGTACTATAAAACACGAAAGGGGAAAAAAGGGTGTAAGGCGTCCTCTAGAGCACACCCTCTACGGGGCAGGTTATGGTGCTCAAGCACTGAAATAGATTTCTGTTATTAAAGATACGGAATACTTACGGTTAGTAACGGACACAGATTCCCTCTTCAAAACATGCAACGTTCTAGCAGTTGCGAAGATTTTTTAACCGAGGTTTCAATCTTTTATACCTGCAACATCAAGATCTCCGGTACTGCGTTTAAAAGCCTTCTCCCATTGCTAACTGCATCACGTTACTATGTTTTGCGGTGGAAATATACCTCCGTTGTTCAAGAGCAAGCATTCCGTATATTTAGTGATCGAAATCTGCTCCGGAACTTTGGCACCATACCCTGCCCCTAAAAGGGGTGTGCACTAGACGACATCTTACCCTCTTTTAACTCTCATATACGCATATTCGTGTTTAGAGTGTGCGACCTATTTTCGGACACCGCGTACTGTACGTCTTGCCGCCATTGGCCAAAACAATGTTGTTGTTGTTTTATTTCTCCCTTCGAACCGCTTCCAAACGTGCTGCACCTTTGCTCCGAACCAACCGAGTCTCGTCACATGTGTCACATTACAGCGTCACATTTATCCGTTAACCCCGAATCTGATGGCAAAATGTGTGTTCCCTTATATCTCGTGTTGTCATCAAGAACGATGCGTGTTCGCTTATCTCGAGGCAGGTCAACGTTCAGTTACCACACACGGTGTGAAATCGCTTGGTTCACGGAGAATCGAGTTAAGTCCCGAGCTGTGCTTATTGATAAACCTTCGTGTAGTGTCTGTTCAGAACAACTCACCGTAACCTAGGGGCATACTATTCTTTAATTTGTGGTGTTCATCAATGGGAGATTAAAAGGGCAATTATTTTAAAGATAATTGATTAGAGAGCAGATAAAAAAAACACGTTTTGCCGGTGTTATCCGAACGCACGACCTCCTAATTTCGTATCCGGCGCTCTACCAATTAAGCTACGGCGACGGCTGTCTGATCTGCTTTCGGAGGTGTTTATGTGTAGTGTAACCGGTGCGGTTACACTACGCTACGCATAAATAACCCCTAAACTCAAGCTGCTCTCCGTTACGTTTGTCACCAAGCCATCGAAAGCAAGTAAGCATAGAGCCAGAGCCAAGACCGCAGTGTCAGCGAAAGAGACAGACCCAATCAGCCTGCAATACTGAATACGTTTACGTAGTGTAGTGGCATAACTGGCATCCGTTTCCATACCTAGAAAGGGACTGTCGGGGGGACATATTGACGTGTCTAGTTTGTTTGACTGCGCGCACACACATTTCCTGACGCGACGCCCGGAAAGGGGTCGCAACGTGTTGCAATATGTGGTGAGGGTTCCGCTAAGCCTGCGTCTTTTATGTTTGTTGTGGCAGTCGGCGTTATCAGGCTCGCTTATCAAGCTCTGCCGTGGCTATAGGCTTCGTTGTCAGGCTCCCGGTTCCTGCCGCAGCGGCCTTCATGGCCTGGGAAGCGTGCAGCGTTGTTATGAAAGTAGCCTTATATCCGTGCGATAACAGCCACGTTCATGGTGTGTGCGAACCCTCTCAGGCCTAGCGATATTGTTTTATCCGCTAATCAGGTAATCTAAGCAATATCATTTGGCACATGAAATCCTGTTCCTGGTTCGCCTGCGTGGGCTGCGTCAGTTCAGCGAGTTTCGTTGATGAATTTCAGCCACTCGATGGAAAAGATTAATATCTGATAAAGACGACGGCTACCGGCTGAGTTACGTCGTCTGTTACGAGAATGTGAGGGAGAAACACCTTTACCCCCACACTGTAAGTCCGCTTCCAATCAACGTCTGTCTTGGGCTCGTATTCTTTATCTTTTAGCCTTAAATAGTCACCTTGTGACCGTATTGACATTTCGAAGCCTACTTTTGCGTTTGGGAGCTCACTCGTTGTGCTTTTTTTTCGCCTGCTACGTCAAGAAACGTTTACTAAATAAGCCAGCATGAATGGAATGTTGTTACCGCTCGTTAATAGGGTTGGTTGTTCCCTACAGAACTTGAAGGAGGTAGTGGGAACTATTTGCTACTGATTCACAATGAATTCGTGACAAAGAGCTATTAGTAAGGAACATGTTCGCTGTGTGCAACGAATACGTCGCACAGATTATAATTAAGCGAGTTATGGCGAATCCGTAATGTTTATTGTGACCAAGAAGCGGATTTCTTGTTCTCAAGCAACTTATCACGAGGGTTTTGAGTGGTCTATTTCGGATAGGCGAGGATTCCGTAGCTAATATTGTAAACAGCGAATCCCTGCGGGTTCCGAAAGGTTTCAGAAATCCGCAACGAATTCCGGTGTGGGGTCCTTGTGTTACAATGGCCCGCTGCTTGAAAGTTTTCGCTGTAATTCGTTGCTCCTTTTCCTTTGCCAGTATGCGCGTTTCTTCCGTTTCTGCGGCAACACCCGACCAGAGCTTCCGTCAAATCATTAACTAAGCGATCGGCTTTCTGCAGACTTCTTGGTTAAAACAGAGTACTGTAATCCTTTTCTCATCTTTAATAGTCTGGTCCCGAGCCGATCAGAACCTAAATCGAGCCAGCTCCCAAGGAGACGGCGGAACACTTCATTCCGGTTTTCTCAATATGCAAGCGAGACGGCAGGGAGCCGAACTCGAGACACGGACTTAAAGGCGGGAAAAAAATAAATACGTAAAAGAACCCCCGCACCGCAGCTAGACTGGAAGCACAGTCATGCAGGAGAAAAACCCAATTCCTCTCCGCTTATTAGAACCGGCGCCGCCAAGCCGCAGTATATATCTGTCCCGAGTGTCTGAGGCGCGTATCGAAATCTCGCGCCGCATATGCCGTTGCTGCGAGAGCGTGGGTTTCTCTTTCCATTTTGGCCGCCGTGGCGGCGACCTCACCCCCTTATCCCGATTACGTAAAAGATCAAAATAAAACGTGCAAGAATCGCAACACGTGCACGAAAGTCGCGGTTTTGTGTCGGTCGGTCGCTCGGTCGGTCTGCGGCGGTGCAGGTTTTCTTATCTCGTGTGTTGCCCTTTGCTGGCTGCACCGTTTTTTTTACGCTTATGAAACCTCGCCCTCCCAGCAGCAGTGCCTGCGCTCCCTTCGCGTCTCGTTTTTATCGTCCTCCTCTCGTCTATTTATTGCTTGCATGTTTCATTTCTCCTCTCCCCCACTTCATTTCTCCTCCCCCTCTCGGATGCCGCTGCTGTTACACCGCACGGCAGCAGCAGCAGCCTTCCATACACCCTCTCCCGTCCGCTTTCTCCATATTCCGAAAAGAGAATAAAGAAAACGCCGTCACCGCTATACGGCCCAGCCAGCGCTCTGCGCGCGCGCCCTCTTCCCCTCATTTCTGGCCGCCTCTTTCTCTCCGCCGCTTCGCCCTCCCCCGATTCCTCTCCGCAGCCCGCCTCCCCTTATATGGTCAAATGCGAACGTCCCGAAACTTCCTGTCTGCCTCAAGAAACCGCCGCCGGCTCGACGCGCGCTCAGTGAGCACCATCGCTCTGTTTATGTCGCCGCGGCGCTCGCAGCGCGCGTTTCGTCGCTGGAGTTGTGTGTGTGGTGTGCTGCGCCCGCAGCGGGGGTAGTGCGTGAGAGCGGCCGTCTCGTCAAGTGGTAGGAACACCGCCCGCAGCTGCCGCTGACTGTCGCTGCCTGCGTCTTCATTCGGCATCGCCCGACCCCTTTTCACGGCCGGTACACCAGTCTCGCCGGCACGTGCCTTCGTCCCGGGTGCAGTTCTGACCGCCGCACCTTGTTATCCGTACCGTGTGTAGTAGCTAATTAATTTGGCTGTTCGCTGGCCCTAGTCCTCCCGCATTCGCAATGGAAGAACCCTGCTCTGTGGTGGGCGTTGAGGAACTTGTACCGGCTTCGTCTTCGGACTGCGCGCCGTCTGCTCTCGGCGCCAACGATCAGTCAACGGTCCCCGCATGTTCGGAAGCGGCGGACAAAACCGAAACGGCTCCGCAGAGCGACGCCCCGTCAGCAACTCAAAACGGTGTCCACGCCGAGGCCGTTGAATCGCCAGTGCCTTCGGCCGTTGTTGGCCAAAACCACGAGGAGGAGGAATCCCAGGTTTCGTGCGAAAAAACGGATGCAAGGTGCGGCACGGGCGTCGCGGCGAACGGTGAACGGATTTCGGAAAGTGCCGAGGCTAGCCCCGAGCAGGTGCCGGCTCAAGATGCGTGCTACGAGGGGTGTGACGAAGTGACAGCTGCCGTAGCCCTGTTGGACGCGGCGGCTTCCGAAGGGGAGTCGTCGCCGGACGATGCCAGGTTCGGGTGCTCGCCATCAGCTCTGGATAACGGCTGCACCGTTGTCGACCCGCTTGTGGCCGAAGACGATCAGTCCTTCTACGACGACGATGAATTACCGGCCGAGCTCGTCGCCGCAACACAGCAAGACGACGAGCGTGAAGAGGTTGACGGCCGCGGCATGCCGCTTTCCGCGAACGACGTTGAGTCGGCAACTGGAGAATGTGAGTGGACGCGACGGGTTTTTTTTTGCTCCGACTGTGTTTGTTTCGCTGGTTCCTTATTTAGCGGTTGATCATCGCTGCCAGAGGTCGGCGTCGCTGTAACGCTTTGTTTGTGAGGTGGCACTTGTAACCGGCTGTAGAAGCCGCACCTTTGTGTGGTGGCTGTTATAACTGGCCTTAGAAGCCGCGCTTTTGTGTGGTGGCTGTTATAACCGGCTGTAGAAGCCGCACCTTTGTGTGGTAACTGGCGGGCTTCTTCGAATATCTCTCGCCCCCTTCTCTTCTAACCGTATCTGCGTGAAACGGCGATTGAATCCCGAGCAGTTTTGTCCCTGTGCTTATTATTTATGTGACCACGCCCCGTTTTTCAGGTGCGCCCGCAGTTGGTGTGTAATGACGCTCATGAAAAGAAACCGCAGGTCGCAAGCCTTAGTTCGCAAATTGCTAGCTGTATCATTGGCAGAGTATGCGAATCACGCGCGGTGGTGAAAAACGAGTCTGCAGATTTGGTTACCGAGTGCACTGTGCTTTCAATTTTTGTCTTATCTTTAGTTGCCTCGAGAATTTAGAACATTTTCTGCAGTGACATTACGGAACTGCTTTACATGAAGCAAGCGGTAATGCACCGTAGCCAGCATTTCCGAGCCATAGGCTTTATTTTTCTGCGCAGGGAACCAGTCGAGTCCCGTCATAAGCGCATAATTGCAACACACATCGCTGACAGGAAATTGCACAGCGTGTTCATAGCCGTCAAATGCGCTACTCCGAAACCCTTTTACGATTGTCGTCTGCTCCATGCGCCGGGGGCACCGCCTTGCGGTGTGAGCTTAAACTTTCGAAATTCAAAAACCCCGAGTGCGAATGCTTGCGATGCGGCGAGCAGCTCCGCATGCAACCATGTAAACCGTGTCGGCCTGCGTTATTACTTGGCAGTGCAATGACGTGATTGCGTTTAGTGCCGTAAAATCTAGGTTAAAAATACCCATCACAGTGACCGTACCTTACGCGAGCCATAACCATTGCCACATACAGACATAACCGTTATCACGTTTCGGTGAAGGTGTGTCCTTTTTCGGTTGTCGCACCGTACAAATCCACTTAAATGAAATACAAATCAAGAACGAAGCTACAAATGGCTCTCGGCCTGGTGAGCTCACAATTCTGCCGGTTACAGCCTAGTGCAAAGCCAACTGCGAGCGCCTATTGATTGGTTTGCGGACAGAAGCGGCATTCACGAGCACTGCAGTCGTCTGTGGCTGGTGCCCTGCAACTTTCATGCTCTGAGCCGCCCTGAGCAATTAACCTGAGTGGCGTGACAATCTTCAAGCCTTTTTAACTAATTAGCGCTGCTGATGAGAAGATGGGGCTTATGGCCAGTTTCGTAATTGGCATGCCTAACAACTGCTAGTAACCGCTAAGTAGCAGTGACGCCATTTTTTTGAAAAATGGTGGCAGCAGAGGGTAAAGTGGGAGAGGCTGTGCTTAACGCCATGTGGAGCCTTCACGGTAGTGTTAGGAGCTTGCATAAAAATACACAATTTACTTCTCCCTTCCCCAAACTAGACGCAGTCCTGCTCTTTCTGAACTAAATTCGTTCACACTGGTTCCGTATGTGTAGAAACATATTTCAATAGAATATTTTTCGCCTAAAAAGCACTCCGATTTTGAAAACGTTGTAGTTTTCACGTTGGTACTCCTTGCATTTCGTTCACAGGGTAGCATTTTGTTATCATGAGGCGTTATATAATGGCTGTTACCACGATAAAATGTGGCGAGAGTGCGCATATTGCGGCCGCCCCTTCCGTTCTGTAGTCGGATACAACTCAAGAACGCAGGGGCTTTTCCCAGTCAAAGGACACCCTTCCAGCCAATGGCGTCGGCCGATTGTCACGAAACTGCTAGCGTGACAATGCAGGGTGCTGTCTATATCTTTAATCTGCCACTCCCTGCGTTGCCATGCTAGCAGGCTCATGAGAATCGGCCGACGCCTTTGGCTAGAAGGAGGCCGTTTGTCGGGAGAAAGCCGCTTCGTTCTTGAGTTGTATCCGACTGTAGTAAATATGTGAACTCCATGGGTGGCAGTCATTCCAGCTGGTTCGTTGGTGATCCGGATTACCAGACGGGCTCAGTGGAGCGGTGGCCCAGAAATTTGTTGTTCGTTTCTTAAAAAAAAAAAATCTGCAGCCTCCTTGCATCTCATTTGTTCTTACCTAGATTCACCACCTGCTGCGCAGTCCGCAACTACTCGCTTAGACTTTTTTTATGACGTCATGTTGGCTTCAAGTACCATGGAATCAGCAGCCGCCGTTTCGCGCAGTCCATCCCAGCAAAACGCTAAGGTGCCCGCGTGCTGTGCGATGTCAGTGCACGTTAAAGATCCCCAGCTGGTCGAAATTATGCCGGAGCCCTCCACTACGGCACCTCTTTCTTCTCTCGCTCCCTCCTTTATCCCTTCCTTTACGGCGCGGCTCAGGTGTCCAACGATATATGAGACAGATTCTGCGCCATTTCCTTTCCCCCAAAGCCAATTATTATTATTTCAGCTCTTGCATGCACTGTGGTTCATTAAAGTGATGTCGCAGTAGTCCTTGCATTTTTCGTGACAACGACAGTCGGCTACCTTGGGCGTAATGAGTTCCGAGCAATTTTTATCCTCGCGTACTTTTAATGTCGTTAGGACGAGAGCGTCCAGAATACCAAGTCGCATCGGGGACACCATGAAGGCTAACCTGTTGGCAGTTTCAGATAGTGCCAGGTTTAAGACGATGGCTGCTTTAAGTCGCACGGCTGCACGTCAACCGTGAGTTTTCCTAATGAACAGTGGCCGTCAAGCGGTTAGTTCATATACCGCTAGACAACGAAAGAATAATTCTAAGTGCATCCTTACGGCTTGTACGGCTATCGTCAGTCTGATAGTGGTACAGCTGTCAGCCTCATGATAAGCCGCTCTGCAGGTGAAGCTGACGAGGATAGAAGGCCAGGCTCCATTTTCCAGCTATTCAATACGGAAGCGTTGCGAGCCATTTTTCTTTTTTTTTTGCGAAGGACTTAACTCCGTCACAGTTACGCGGACTGCTTGCACCCTCTCCGTGGGAGCAATTTCCCCTTTGTGACGTGTAATGTCTAAAATAACGAGGCCTTCCTTTGTTTTAAATGCGCTACATTTTTTCTTAGGCGACTACCCTAAACACATGGGGCTGGTTATTAACCTGCAGTTCTTTTTTTTCCTTAACTAAACAGCATTTTGCGCCTGGTGACAATTTACCCGAGTCGCTGCACATTTTAACAACCACTCCTATGTCTGAGCTCCTTGCAATGTCATTTTTATACCTTTTCAGCGCTTTTGCCTTCAATGTCTAGAAATGGAGAAATCGTAACATCAAAATTCTTGTGCACATTTACAGGGCTATCTTTCAGTGCGTGCAATATAATTGGTTTTTGGGGGAAAGGAAATGGCGCAGTATCTGTCTCATATATCGTTGGACACCTGAACCGCGCCGTAAGGGAAGGGATAAGGAAGGGAGTGAAAGAAGAAAGGAAGAAGAGGTGCCGTAGTGGAGGGCTCCGGAATAATTTTGACCACCTGGGGATCTTTAACGTGCACTGACATCGCACAGCACACGCGCGCCTTAGCGTTTTTCCTCCATAAAAACGCAGCCGCCGTGGTCGGGTTCGAACCCGGGAACTCCGGATCAGTAGTCGAGCGCCCTAACCACTGAGCCACCGCGGTGGGTGCGTGCAAAGAGTAAATCACACTTCTGGCTACACAATGTCCGGAAAGCACGTAGTGCCATCTGAGGGACGAGGCCAACATTGCTTTCAGTAATGTATGTAAACCAATTGTTCGCGATTACCGACGTCTCCTCCCCTGCTTGCCAGCAGTCCTTCCTCGAAAAAAAAAAAAAAACCGGCCGATTTGCGATCCGACCTAACTTCATCTTGCCGGATCTTGCGCGCGCGCGCTCCGCCCTTATCAAGGTCGCCTCGCCGATGAAGCGGGCACCTGCTGGAAACGATACGGCCAGAGACCGAAGAAAAAAAAAATGCCTCGAGAGCGAGCAGGGAGAGGCCCGGTTTCAGTGTGGTGCGTTTGGGGCCTCGCTGTGCAGCTGCTGCGCGCGCGCGAAGGAGGCCTTGGCCTGGCTCAGGCTGTGACGAGCTTGAAAAGCGGCACGGCAGCAGCAGCAGCTGCGTCTTATGCATACACGCGCCACATCGTGCGCCTTTCGGAAACTCTTCCCGGTTTTTTTTTTTGCTTTGTTTTCATTTGGCTCGGCCACGCTGTGCTGAGCAATGCGAGCCCCCCCTTTCACCTGTCCTTCCTCCGTGTGTCGTGCAAAAGAGAGGAGTCAGCCGCCCCCTAATTGGCTGCCGCTTCAGGAAGCCATGACACGTTTTCTGCTTTTACACAGCCGGATTCTCTTCTACGGCGACAGCTGTTAGCGGTGCTTCTCTTGGCATCTGCGCCGGTGTCGCGCGAGTGATGGGTATTGTTTGTCTGTAATAGGGGTAATGTTGGTTATACGGGTAATGTTTGTTGGTTAATAGGGTTAGTGGTTTTTAGTTAATAAGGGTAGGGTTTGATGGTTAGTCAGAAGTAACATTTGGTGGGTGGCAAGAAGGGGGTAACGTTTGAGAGTTGGCAAGAAGGAAGTTAGGTTAGAAAGTTGGCCAGAAGGAGGTTACGTTTGAGACTTGGCAAGAAGGTTATGTTTGAGACTTGGCAAGAAGGAGGTTACGTTTGAGACTTGGCAAGAAGGAGGTTACGTTTGAGACTTGGCAAGAAAGAGGTTACGTTTGAGACTTGGCAAGAGAAAGGTTACGTTTGAGACTTGGCAAGAAGGAGGTTACGTTTGAGGGTTGGCAAGAGGGGGTTAACATTTGAGAGTTAGCAAGAAGGAGGTTACGTTAGAGAGTTGGCGAGAAGGTTACGTTAGAGGCTTGGCAAAAAGGGGGTTACGTTAGAGGGTTGGCAAGAAGGCGGTTACGTTTGAGAGTTCGCAAGAAGGGAGTAACGTTCGAGAGATGCATGATAAGAAGGGGGACGACCTTCCTCTCTTTTAGCCTCCTTGAATTTCGGTAATCTTGCATGTCTGGCATATAAACTCCATTCTGCATTCACTGAAAGCCAGACTTGTCACATCCGTCTTGACGCTGTTACGCGTGCGTAAGCTTTGTTCGAAGAACCGGAATAAAGTTTTATTACTGCCCCAGACGTTTGCATAGCGATAGAGCTTGCTATAGGAAGTCCTTCAAGTCCAGGGCTGATAAGTGGGACTTTCCGTGCGAAGCGCGTAATTGAACAGGCATAGTCGCTGTTCCGTTCGGCGTTCTTTGTCCTATTTATATAACCCGCTCTGATTCGAGGTTGCAGCGGCGTTTAGGCGCTCTCCAGTCAGGCACAAAGCAGCAGCAGTATAGTGACATACGTAATGTGGTCGCAAGGTTGTTTGTTCTATATATGTGTGCGCCTATACTGGTTCTTGCAGCGAACCATTTCCAGGCAGTCGCCTCCGGCTAGAATCAGACTTAGCGAGCGAGTGCTCACGTAATCTCGAAATTCCGGCCCGAAACTGCGTCCAGCCGACGGTGCAACACGCAGTTGCGTAATCAATCAGCTGTACCAATTAGTAATTGTCTTCGGCCTTGACAAGGGCAGCACCGAGCAGCTCCCGCGTTTTGTTCGAGTCGGCAACTTCCCCGACAACATGTACGAAAAGATCTTGCAGTCGATCGGCGCTATTCCGTATCGAAAGCCGAGCCCCGGCGCCACGGCGTCGCGAGGGGCGAATTCCTTCCGTCCTATACAGCTACTGTACGCCTGCTTTCTTTTTGTTCACGTTCGCCTTTTAATTTTTTTTTTTTGTGTTTGGGTTAGCGCCAAAGCCGCGAATTGAGACCATCGAGCGCTCTGCTGTCGCTGTTGTGCGTAGGACGCGTGCGGAGGCAACTGAGGGTCGGCGGAAAATTTTATCGCGCTTTCTCGATTCGAGCGCTCTTGGTCGAATAAGCCTGCGTTGAGCCCGCGTTTATTGGGAGTTCTCGCAACTCGCTGCGGGATTCCGGCGACAGTTGTTAGATAATGGAAGCAGGTTCTCGCCGCCTGTTTTTCCCCCCGAGGCTCTTATCGTCGTGAAGTACGGCCTTTAAGCCTTAATTATAGATAATTTTGCTTGTTACCTTATCACAACTGGGTTTCTAGTTTCTTCGAATACGATTCGCTTTCGAATTGAAATGCGGCGGCGCGGGGCTCCGCCCGATGTCTTTCGCTTCGCTCCGAGGCGTCGACGACGGAGCTGTTTTCTTCAGGCGTCTTCGTGGCTTGAAATGTCAGTCGGTTTGCTTTTGCTCCTGATATCTTGGGTGTCTTGTTCAATCTTATCCCGTATGCTGGCTCAGCGTATACGCCGCCCGGTTTCTTTTGAAGTGTCAAGGCTCCGAGTCGTTGTAAAGACCGAAGTCTTGAAAGAGCCGCTTACTATTTTCTTTTGACCTTTCCCACCTCGTCGCCATATGGAATTCGCGCACGCATGGTATACGGCAGAGGGCGCTGCACAATGACGGGGCTGGGGAATTGCGACTGTAGCGGTGTGACTTGTGACTGGAGGGGTGACTTGTGACTGGAGGGGTGACTTGTGACTGGAGGGGTGACTTGCGACTGTAGCGGTGTGACTTGCGACTGTAGCGGTGTGACTTGCGACTGTAGCGGTGTGACTTGCGACTTGGGGAGGTGGGAACTTGCGACTTGGGGAGGTGGGAACTTGCGACTTGGGGAGGTGGGAACGTGCGACTTGGGGAGGTGGGAAGGTGCGACTTGGGGAGGTGGGAAGGTGCGACTTGGGGAGGTGGGAAGGTGCGACTTGGGGAGGTGGGAAGGTGCGACTTGGGGAGGTGGGAAGGTGCGACTTGGGGAGGTGGGAAGGTGCGACTTGGGGAGGTGGGAAGGTGCGACTTGGGGAGGTGGGAACGTGCGACTTGGGGGATTTATACTGGGGTCTTGCCACCAGTACAACTGACTACCAGCTCCCGTCCCTGGTCGCCACTCTTCCGTTTCGGCGCAGTTTCTTGTGCGTAGATGGAAACAACTAGGCCAAAAGCGCGCCTTTAATGGCGTCATGTACTACTCGTCAAAAATTCCGGCCAACATGGGCTCCTTCGCAGCACCCAGAATGCACGGTGCTAGCTAAAGGAGCAGCGCCTATTAATTGTCCTCATTTGCCTTGCACTGTACGAAACACCTGTGGGCGTTGTCTGTCTTCAGACTGCGAGGAGTCCTAATTATATGCGCCCAGAATTTGCGAGCCCCCTGTTTTCGTTTCTCGTGTTTACATTCCCGATTAATTAAGTAGTCTGTGGAAAACTGCAAGGCCATATCAGTCCATCCTGTAGTATGCTTAGCTGGTAATGCCGCACTCTATAACTAACCTATCTGTTCAGTAGCGCAGTTTTTCGACCGCGTTACGTTAGTCGCACGCGGTTCAAAACCACGCTCTGCTCATAGCGAAGCCAACCGAGCGCAAATTCTGGACGCAATTTCGACCACCATTTACTAGTTTGCTGGAGCAAATATAAGCTTGCCTCGGGCTTGGCGACTAGTTTTTCTCCGCGAACTGCGCTTATCTAAGCATCGCTTTGTGTCGCGCTGTGCGCCGCCACTCGATTCGCGAACAGTTTAAGCCATGCCATGCTTGTTTCCATATCCTTATCTCACTGAATGGTGCGAGTGTCGGACACTGCTCAATGCTGAGAGGCGCGCCTTTAATTTCTTTTCTTTTCTTTAAACTTTGCCTTCAAAGTTATACAAGACGTTTGTTCTTTCCACGCGTACACCGTGTTATTAATGAATGCTTCTGCACTGAATGGTGCATTCGGACGTTATCCGGTCCGCATCGTTAGGTGTGTGCTCATGTTTTAACTCACCTATTTCTTTGAGGGTGTGGGAGGTTTTCGCGCCCGAATCGTTGCCTCCAGCGATCATAACGAGGTAAAAATTACTCCCTTTCTGGAGTAAACGTTTTAACCGGCACACGAGGCACTCGACACCCTTTTCAGCTTGTCGGCACTCCCTATACATGAATGCCGGTGACGGGTGTAAATCTGTTGAAAATCATTCGTTTTTGACATCCTCCTGAGGGTTATCAATCCAACTCCCTTTTGTGACGGGTGTAGGCCCTTTGAAAAGCCTTAATTCATGTTTTCCATATTCGCAGGGTCGCTAACAATTGTTGTCGTTTGCTGCCTGGGCTCTCACCTATAACGTTCTACCGCAGTTACCAGCATCGGAGAAAGCGAACGATTCAAATAACAATGCATAGAAAGGGGTAAACTAACCCCGAAAACTGTTCTTAAAATAGAACAACCTGGCTGGCCACTTTCCGGGGTCTGTGAACTTCGTTATAGCACGTACCGGAAAGCACATCACTCGGTTGGAATGCATGATGATCGGGTCGCGCATTCCGCCCAGGTATCCACATTCCTGTATCCGGCGTTGCTCGGGCGTTTTATTCCAGCCTGGCATTCCTCCCTGTTGCTAAAAAAAAAGGGCACATAACCACGGAGGCTCACCACCACCAGTCTCCAGACATCTCCATCGTATCCCCGAGTTGTGGGGCTGGTCAGGGGGTGGGTAATCTTTCATGCCTTGTATACCTACACAAACTGTGCGCAAGTATCGGGCTCCTTCGGGCAAAGCGTCTCGCCCGTGTACGACCAGTACTACTGCTAGGCCTAAAAAGGGGGTGCGGCATTACCCACGCATTACGCCGTCCGCCGGTGGACTTTTTTTCTTCCTTTTTTGACTCCCACGGGCGTTTTACGAGTACGTCGCTTTGCCTCGGGTGATTCACGTCCCCCCCCCCCCCCCCCTCCCCTTCTTTCCCCAAGGCGCATCTATATCGACGTCGCTTCGCCAATAAACGACGCAGCACTGTAGACGCTGCGGTTGGTGTCGTCGGGTCATGTAGTAGTGGTCGGCGCGTCTAATGACGAACACGTTTTTCGTTGGATTACGTGCTGCAGCTATCGCGGCGCTGCGCTGTTTTAGTAATGTGGGTTGTGAATATGGCTTCCTTTTCGCGTACGCTTTAGCGGGGGCTCCCCCTTTCTTTATCGCGTGGAGGGCCGGGCTCATTATCGCAGACTGGTGGCCTATATGAGGGGGGTGCGCCATGAATGGTGAAGATGTGGAGCACGTATTTTCTTTCATATGCCGTGGGACCTTGCAGTTACTGCGTATTCTTGGAGACTTGCGCGAGGTGTTACGCTATGAGTTCGTGGGAAGTTGTGTAACGGGGCAGATACGTTCGCGAATCGCACGCTGTGTATTCTGCGACTTAGGAGAGCAGACAGTTGGGCGAGTTGGTTGAAATGCATACTGAAGAAGTTGGCGCGGAAAAACGAGGACAAGCGAGACAAACAAAGACGAGCGCTACTCACGCGGGAGCTCATGGAAGCCTTTCATATGCGCATCAGTGGCGATAAGTGCATTAGTCAGACTTCCGTCCGCTTCTCTGATAGGGAGTATCTGTTCCTAACCAAATCATTGGAATTCACGGGGTAACTTGTGGTATTCATGACGTTTGTTTGTTTTTGTTGTTGTTGGTTTCACTATTTATTCGAGCATTGTCTGGAATAAACCTTCAGTTGTGAGTAGCGCTCGTCTTTGTTTGTCTCGCTTGTCCTCGTTTTTCCGCGCCAACTTCTTCAGTATGTATTCTGCGACGCTTTGAGGTATTCTGCATGCATGCTGACTCGCTGTAGACCAACGGTGAAATCGCCTTGGATGTCCCGACTATGGCCACGAGTTTACATTGACGAATTAGTTCTTACTTTCATTCTTGATGCGCGCACTTGTGTACACGAGTTTCGTGTGCTACGGGCTCTCTCGAGGCTCGGGAGGTCAAAAACTAACACTTCATGACCCCATGCGTTTCAGAATTATTTCAGAACAAGATAGCCAAATGTCTTTCTGGAAAATTTTGTTTGGATTCTATGACTCAAGTTTGTAACATTCTAAACTCGAACGTATGTTCAGATTTCTACAAATTGTAAGACGACAGCGTTTGTTTGTGCGTTTTGCGTGGCGTGATACAACTCAAGCACGAAGGTTTTTCCCTGTCAAACGACCCCCTCTCAGCCAATGGCGTCGGCCTGTTCTCATGACCGTGCTAGCGTGACAGCGCAGGGAGGCGACTATCTCCTTTCATCTGCTACTCAAAATTCGTTCTTGAGTCCTATTCGACTATAGCTTAAGAGAACTTCTTGTTCTGCTATTGGTAATTGAGGCGCTCTGTCCCGTTCTCTTCTCTCTCTCTCTCTCTCTCTCTCTCTCGTGTGTGTGTGTGTGTGTGTGTGTGTGTGTGTGTGTGTGTGTGTGTGTGTGTGTGTGTGTGTGTGTTTGTGTGTGGCGCGCCTTTAAAGTACAATGATCGACTGTAGCCCTTTTTTTCCCTGAACTTTTTGTTCCCTCTCGTTAATGTTCACTGAGGGTATATCGTGCATCTCTACAGTAGCGAATAATTCTTCTCACAACGTTCCGGCTGTCTTGCCGTGGCTAGATGTTTTTATCCTCACATAATTCAAAACACGTGCTACGATTTGCAGTGTGCTTGACGCACGCCCACTTGCAACATTCCAGCGAGCTACACGGCGATACACAGGGAGCCTTTTTTTTTTATAGGCCCATAGTTTCTCTCGTGGTATGATTGAAACTCTCTGCCGCTGACAATCTGGCCGCCATTTTGGTCCTCCGTCAGGCTTAATTGCACAGCCCCCACTCGTGCAGCTTCTGCGAGCCGCCGTGTCTGGTCTGCGTCGCGCTCGCGACAGCTCCAGGCGGCCCGCCGCTAAATGGGCGAGCCGTCGTGACAGCACGCACGTGTTTGTTCAACGCTGACTCACCGGGCCGGAATGCACTGGGCTGCCTTCTCCGATGCACGCGTGGTGGGCTGACGCGGGCGCACTCCGGCCTCCGGCTGTGCGTTACGAGCTTTGAACGTAACGCGAGCAACTAGACGAATTCCTGCTTCTCGTACGTTCGCGGGTTGTCCTCGGCGGTTGCTTTCGTGGGCCAGATATGTTCCACTAATGAATTCTTGATCCATCTCTTTTTTTCGCGTCTCGATCGATCGAGACATCTTAGGGTAAGGCTCGGAGTACTTTTCTGGTACACTTTCAGGGCAATACAGTAGCCACATCAGGAGCAAAACTATAGAATAAAGATCAGATGCAGCAGCTGTATATTTCGTTTCGTTCGAGTTTTCTTTGTGGTAAAATCTGGTTGCATGAAATGTGGACACTTTCTGCAGGCATTTTTGACTGTGTATTGTCGCTAGTTCAGCCTTTCTAGCAAACAGGCGTGTTTTTCCTTTGTAGCATCTTAAGGGCTGTGTGTGTGTGTGTGTGTGGGTTATTGAAAGAGGCTTCTTTCTCCTTTTCATTGGCTGTATTCAGCTCAACAGTGGCATTTGCATAATGGAATATGCCACTTCTTGGATGATTAACGGGATACTGTAGTCTCCTTTACAGGGCGGCCGTAAATCTGCATCAGTATAGCGGTTTGTGCCCGAGGAAAAAAATTCATTCTTGTGGGAAGTTTCTAATGTTAACTGCGGCCATACATCTTTAAGGTATTGCACCAAGCGTCTCTAATGCTAACCTTTTGCCTTCCTGTGTAGCTTACTTTCAGACATATGCGTCAGCGCAACCAACTTAGTTTTTTCCCGTGTCTGGGACTACGGGTGCAACCTTTGTTTCAATTTCTTGCCACCACTATCAAAGCTGATGTGTGGTTTAGGCTTCAGATTGTTCTCATCAGATCAGTTTAGGTTCAAACTCATTTTGACAGAAATCTCCTCAAGGGATTTGCTAGAACGTTACAGTTCAGTTTTGCAGCTGAATTTTCTTCTGAATATGTATTTGCTTCAACAGCTTGATCAGAGGTCATGCCGTGTCACTGCTCACACCTTTAGAAGACTGTTTAATAGAGGGATAATTAGTGGCCTCCCGGTGGGCTTGAGATTCGAACCACTGCGCCTTCCACATACCTCCCACGAGGTCATCACTGAAGTCCTTAGTTGAACCATGTTACAGAGAACATAGAGAATTGTAGAACATCATGTAACCAAAAATCGTATCGTAAAATTTCATCACACATGCAAGAGCAACACAATTTAGTCAAGTGACAGCAGCGAGACCTTCAAATTTTTAGGGCCATTTTAGATTTTGAAACAGGGAAAATATAGACAACAGTTTATGGATATGTTTGTATATTGTGGTTCTTTTGTATTGCTTTGTTCATCATAAAAAATACTCTCATCAAGTAAGGGCATTGGTAATACTGCAGCAAGAATTGCTGTAACATATCTATACCTGTCTTCTGGGGTTTCTGTAATGACTATTTATCTGAACTTAAATGCAGGACTGTACTGTTTAGAAGTCGTGTTGTTGTCAAGTGCACATATAGGTATGCTGTGTAGCAGTTCTTTGCTTGAGCAGGACTTTCTTACTCACGTCAAGTAATGCCTTGTATTCTTACCTGGCAAACTTGCTCCCATTTATTTAATGACAATATTGTTTTTTTTTCTGTTTCTCAGGTGACACAAAGACGGATGATGGCCTTCAGAACATCAACTTGGACCTCGGAAACATCAGGCAGCGGTTCGAGTCACCGCAGGAGTCGATACCATCAGTTGCTGACAGGTCTGCACTGGGACGATCGGAGAGCCTGCTCCAGAGGCTAGAGAAGTGAGTTAGCATACTGTGCTTTTCGAGCAGGCGCTTGCAAATCTACTGTATAGCATAACCCAGTCATTTCACAAAATGTGGCAAAATTTTATTATAAGAATAATCAGTGGCAAGACATGCTCAGTGTGCACGTACCACTGATGTGCCTTGCCAACTGTACCTATATATTCATGAGGCCAAGGACAGCTGCATTTTTTTTTACTTTTCCAATTATATATGTGTCGCAAGCAGTCTTTGCAAGACCTAATTTGACCAAGCCTTCATTTTTGCATGACCAGTAATGCCTCTTAAAGCATCGTATGAAAAGTCTCTAGAAAACTGCAAGACCCATTACCATACAAAGAAAGTTGGTTAGTGCTCTGCATATTTTTGCGACCCATTTTAGATAATGGGATTTAAATACTCATTGTGCACCAGTATATCGGTACTGGGTGTGACTAAACACATTGTTTTGAAATGTACTCGGGCCAGTGCCTACCTAATGTTTGGTGAATTTAGCACACATTCTTTCCCCTGGCACCTCATTCAGAACAACTGAAGTATACTTTTTGGAACACCAAACTATATCTAACTTAAGCACATCACACAAATAATGTGAATTTATAATGACATGTTTGTGTAGCACCTCTGAATTGTAATTAGTAGGGTGACCTAATCAATACACGAGATGATGGTCCAGAGTGCCAATACAGTTTTATCACATAAGAAAAAAGCAAAAAATACTTATCTGTTCATTCAGGGATACTTAAATTTCTCCCGAGAGAGGGAAGTGGTTTACTTATCTAGGAAACTGCCAAATTCAGTTTTGCAGAACCTATTCTCATATTTGCAAATGACATTAACTGAAACACCATTCTCAGTGAACCTGCTATTTATTGGGTCTTTCTTATTACTTTTGAAAGATTGGTAATTGCATTGAGGCCTCCAGTGAGTTCTATAATATCCAACTGTTTCATAACTTATATCTCACTTGAAGCATCAATTTATTGACTTGCTTTGTGCTGATTTTTTATTGTGCCGACATCCCATTCTTTAGTCTTCTGTTTTCAAAGAAACCATTTACATTGGTCCTGGCATAAATTGTTCACAGTAAGGGAGAAGCAGCTTTCGTCTCTGCACAAAGGACGCAGTCAGATTTTATAGACGGTTATGTCCCACTTTGCTCCAAAAACTTTTTGAACTTGATGCTGTGCTCCATTTTTCTATACCTCATATTTAGTTCCTACAGTAGTCTGCTTTCAAAATGTTGTTGCAGTTTTGCTTTGTGCACATAATCTGAATTTTTCTTGGCACATAAATTGGTCAAGTGCCTTTGTACAGTGAACTATTCGAGAAAATTTCTCCATAGGTCATTTTGTATTGGTAAAAACTTGCGAAAGTGAGTGTTCATAAACCAGCTTTTACTATGCAACCCCTAAAGTATATTTTACACCGAAGCATAACATCAAAGTTAACATTTGCATTGAATTTTTTTCCCAAAATTTGAGGAATCCTTTCTTTTAGAAACTATTTCAAGAAAAATATCAGTGTGCCAGTAGTGTGTTAGGTGGCAGTGTTGTTAACAGGACTACAAAATCGACTATACTTCAAGATGCACCTCAAGGCACCAGGTATAGGGTATTATTACTTCGTACAAGAGCACGTATTTGGACACTCTGCTGATGCTGACAGTTATGCTGTCTGAATGAAGCCAGGTGCAAATCAGTAGAGTGGCTTGTGCCACTTGGTTCAGCCTGGCTCAACTGCATCTCAGACTCAACCTGCACCTTACAGATACCAGTCAGTTGCTGCTGGAGAAAGGAATGGAGATGCCCATTCAGAGAGCGAAGACGAGGATCCATCTGTTGTGAAGGAGACGAAGGCAAAGGAGAAGGTAAGGCGATTTCACCTGCTGTCACCTTTTAGCCAGGTGCCAGTCATATTTGACACCTTCAGTGCAATTCCATGGAAACTGTGGCACATTTGGGAACAGCTGCTGGCAGTTTTCATACTACACATAGCCGAGTCATGGAAAAGTACGAATTTTTAGTTGGGTGACATAATGACTTTTAAGGCAGCCGTGAGATGGTGGGCATAAACAAGTGTCAAAGAAATGATGCCACAGCAGATGTTACTGTCAATTCTTGGGGGCTGCATCCTGTATTTTTCTTTAGAAATATGTTGAATTTCAGTTTAGCAATTTTTCCCAGGTCCTACAGTGAGCAGTTTTTGGTGGTTAGGGCATGAAAGTTTTTGCTATCTGGAAATTCTCTGTCTCAAGGAATGAGCTTTAAAGGGACACTGAGGAGAACTCTATCGTATTTTTTTTTGTTAGCAAAATCTGATAGTTCGTCATTTCATGACTTTGTTGCCGCTTGACCGGGCGCGAAAGATGCAGTTATTTCAAAGAAATTTGGATTCGAAGATGAAAGTTTTTCCCGCCGCTCTGATTCAAACTCAGGGAACTCTTATGACGCCACGGCAACTCTTATGACGTCTCAGAACGGAGTGACGTGAAACGTGACGTAAACGCAGACTCCGTGATTTCTGACGGCTAGCGGTGCGGTGCGCAAACCTTCCTTTGCCAGCCTCAGAGATTCGTGGCTTCCATGAAGTAAGGAAAATTCCTCCAAGGTGGCGCCTCTTGTCCTAGGAAGTCATCACGCTTGTACTTGCGAGATTGGCCTGTGGCGGCGGCACCTGTATTTTGGTTCTTGCTATTTTCTACATTACAAGAGCTTTGTTTTCAGCGAGAGTGGCGTTTTTGTGATCAGGAGCCTGCTATTCTATCGATATAAGCCAACTTCAATTTCTCCTCAGTGTCCCTTGAACTCTGCTCATCATGAGTAATATTCTAAAGTGGTGGTACTGTACTGTGGTCTTAGGTGGTGTATGAAGGACTGTCATCGCTCAAGAGCCAGTGGGAGAGTGGCACAGTCAACAGCCACCAGGACAGGGCAGAGGAGACGAAGGAGGAGTTGGCCAAGCTGCGCAAGAAAATGTGCTTGGGCCGTTCAGAGTCTATGCGCCAGGTGAGAGCTCTGCCATGGTCTTGCTGTTGCAGTTCCTTACCTTTTGTATGCTCATATTTGTGTGACTACTTTTATTCCAGTTTCATAAGAATATTTCCTGTCTAGCTGTTTATTAGAACTTTAGTAGCAGAAACCTGGGAGGGAGAAGTGGATTTTTTAGTTCACGGATGGGTTGTGATTGTGCTTATGCCTGCGTACCTGTTGAACTGTTTACTTGATACATTTACAGCAAAACAAGGTGCCAAAGAAATGGGGAAGACCAGGGTGGTAGTGTTTGTCAGTATCCATGCATATCTGCTCACGAGTATTTTCTAGATCACTGCTGACCTTGCTTTGAACACCCCACTGGAGTAAAAAACTTCTCAAACTTAAATTCAGACAAATCAGGTATGCTTGCTGAGAGAACTGCTTTAGCATTATTGTCAGTGCTTCCGAGCTATGTCACTACCATTGCCATTTTACAGCAGTAGCTGTTACTTTCTCCAGCTCCATGGGTAGCAGTGCAGTTGTCCACTTACAAATAGACCTCTCTTTTCCTGAAGCTTTCAGATTCATCTCTTCTCATGTATGGGTCTCAAAACCTGCATAAAGTTAACCAGGTGAAACCAGATGACAACCAAAGCTGCTAGCAGTGACAGATAGGATGCAGTGGCTGTGGGGAACCCAGGTTGCCAGTCTTTCCACTACCACCCATAAACACCACATCCCATCCTCTTTGCTTTCTTGGCTCTCTCTATTGCCCTGCCACTCCCCTAACTAAACCTGGTTTTCTTAAATTTCTTCCTTGCAGTGCACCAGATCATGCTGACCTTTCACATGACTGACTCGTGCCTGTCCTATGATTTTTTTTTTCATGGTTGCCTGCATATTTACCATTGTCTCCTTGTAAAATTCATTGCAAATGCTTAAAAAAGTGCATTTCTTGATTACTTTCACCTTTTATCTGAAATAGAACAGAGCTGAACCAGCTGATACAACCTCCAGTGATAAGTGTAGCTCAAGCCTGGCTGTTAAAGGCTGACAGAATAAAGCTGTATTAGTGCTTCTTTATTACTGTACATGGTTATTGAGAGTTAAATCGGATTTCAGGTGTACCAAAAGGCCGTGGAGGATGCCAACCGTGTCCAGGCAGGGCGGGCTGAACAGATCAGCGTCGAGGGCCAGGAAGCCCGTGCCACCTCCATCAAGGAAAAGTTTGAGGCCGGTGTGGTGATCCAAGAGACCGAGGCCGAGAAGATTGAGCGTCTCCAGCGCGAGAAGGAGGAGGAGCTCAGTGTTTTCAACGAGACCGGTGAGGAGCACAGTGCTTGAGCATATTGATTGGGAAAGTAGTTTCGGTTTGCGTGCATGTGAACTCATTGTATGATGAAAAAGAATTTCTGGGGAGCATATCTCTGGTTGAAAAAATTTATTCTGATCTGAGATTCTGAACATTGTGCAGATTTTCAGATTATAGCAATCTCTCTGAAATGGCGTAGGTTTTGGCGTGATGGAAATAAATTAGTCAGTTTAAAGCAGAACTATCTTAATTCGAAGGTGGACCTGAATGAACTAGTTTGGCAGGCTCTGTTCATTCATTTTTAAAATTATTACTGTGGGAAATTGCATTATGCCCATTTCAATACAAAGGCCAAATTTTTAATGTACATGTAATTCTTCCACTGCATTTTCTTGCCTCTTGCAAGTGCTACAGAACTGACAGTTTTGCAGCTCTTTGGAAACAGTTTTTAGCTATGATCGTGATGAAATTAACCGTAGATGCAGTAAAGAAAGGTCTATTTTATGTTGAGTAGCGTCCACCTCTGAATGTTTGAGCAGAGCATTGATAAAGTAACAAAATTATTAATCACTTTGTATGGTTTGCTGTTGAGCATAGAGGTGGGGAGCTTTATCTACATGGGTATAATGCACCTGTGGAGGAACTGGTCATGCATGTAGGCGTGCATAAAAAACATAGGTGATGCAGAATAGAAGCTCAACCTTTTGCAGCTTCTGTTGTAGTCTAAGGGGCCACTCAAACGTAAATATGTACTCAGTTAGTTTGTGCATTTTTATGATGCTTACTAATGGCTCCTTTCCCTCCTGTCTTTTCCTTTTCCTGCAGGGATCGCCCATGAGGCCAAGAACATTTTCAAACAGCTTGACGCTGAGGTGGCTCGGCAGTCTGGAGCTCCCACATCATTGGCCCGCTCCCCTAGCAACCGCTGGAATGTTCCACGGCCTCAGAATGCAGTCTCGCCAGGCGAAGTCGTCCGCGCCAGTGACCCTGTCCGGGAGCCTGAAGTAGCGACAACGGAGGTGTCAGAGCGCTTCAAGTTCTTTGAGAACTTCAAGGAGGAGACGAAAGAACGCAAGCGCTTTGAGATGACACCGCCCCGTGATACCGGCAAGGAAGCCTCGCCAGAGTTCCAGGTTCAGCGTGACCCCAATGTAGTCCGTGCTGCCGATCCAGCCGAGGAAGTCATCATCACAGACACCGCACGACGCATGCGCGAGCGGTTCCGCGAGCTCGAAGAAAACGCGAGCCGCGAGGAGCTGCCTCAGGGTCCCAAGCCGCTGAAGAGGATCACGCCTCCCCGCGAGTACACACGAGACAACGCGCACGAGGCGTCGCCCGAGGTCCAACGCGATCCTGACGTCGTACAGTGTTCGTACCGGGTCGAAGATGACATTGTGATCGAGGCAGACCGTGCTAAGAGCATGCGAGCACGCTTTGAGAACTGGGATGCCGAACGCGTGGCACGCGAGAACCGGCGGAATGGAGAGAACGCAGATGAGGAATGCCTGCCCATGGCTGACACTGCAAAGACCTTGAAAGCCAAGTTCGAGGCCATCCGGGACGAGTCCGAGCGCCAGGAGGCACAGAGGCCCAAGCCTAAGGTCAACAGATTTGTGGTGAGTGGGTGCACTCATACTTTTTTTCTTTCTTCGCACTACTTGTTCGTGTGCTGCGTTGGATGCTGGAATGCTGGAATGGCTAAGCTGCACCTCACTGTCTAATTACAGTACTGGCTCACTTGTTCAAAAGGTGGTCATCAAATTCCAAATTGTTTTACTATTTGTAGTTGTTGTTGTGAATTTGGAACAGTAGTGGGTGTCAACAGGCTAGTCTTGCTTCACCATATCTGGAGTGACTCCAAGCTAAAATTTTCAGCAAGTGCTTAAATGATGGCATATACAAGTTTACATATTGTGCACTTCAAGCACGTACGCTCATCTTTTTTTTTATTTTTGCACAAGTGGTGATCATGCAGTTTGCCATAGCACAAGGCGCAGATTTTAAACGGACACTGATAACGAACCTAAGCCTGCGTTCTACCGACAGAGGCCACTTTCATTGTAAATGCAGTTTTATAAACTAGAAGAGGCTGAAAATGCAGGTGTCGCCATCAGCACCTAGTTTTGCAAATAGGTTGATGTTCATCAACTCTACGATACGCTGCCATTCACTTCAAAATGGCAATCGAGTCCTTTCTAGTGTAGACTTCATAAATTTGAATCACGTGGCGACAAAATATTTAAATGCAGTTTTCTCAGTAATAAATGCTTGTCCAGCAGCAAAAGATGCATCACCATGCACAGAGAGAATGATAGAATCAATTTTACTCGGAGAAAAACTTGGATGGAGTTGTTCTCAGTGGCCAGATGCGCTAGATAGCTGCATATGTAAATGGCCTAGTAGGTTTTGTGGAGTGGACAAAAATCTGTTTAGTTGCCTTTGCACAACCTTTATCTTCTTTAAAGAATGATTGATTGAAAGTGTGTACTATCATACTATAATTGTAAAAATTATCCTGGGCTGCACACACTCTTTGTGCACAGTAAGTAGTACGCCACATCTTGTGTACAGAATGCATGCCACATTCAGCTTTTCGCTAAATTTTTTAGGTGTAGAGGGATAAAGGGCAAATTTCAAAGTGCTTCAATCTTGTCATTGCTGCAAGTTTTTATGCTGTGTTCATATTTTGAGAACCTGGCCTCTGGTGTCCACTGCTTTTAACCTTGTTACGGCTAAAGTGACCAGTGACTACTACTTGCAGGTGTTTGCTCAAATACTAACATCAAAGCACGTTGGAACACCAATATGGTACTAGCATGTTTGTGCTGTGATGGAACTTAGCACTATATTTTCATTTTAAATTTAAATGTCAAAAGAACTGTTGCACCTGCGAGAGGGAGAGAAATTTAATGAAAGGAAAGGTGGAGAGAATATTTAGTCACCTTCGTGCAGAGCTTTAGCAGCTAGGCCAAATTTTCATGTCACTTGTAACATTGTGAAATTTGTGAAGAAAACTGCTTCCTGTTTGCAGGTGAATAGATTCAATAACTTCAAGGGGAGCAGTAGTAACACCATGATAAAAAAGATGGTGTCTAAAGTTAATTTCTGAAACAGAGAGGTCAGTTTATTGCCACCTATTTTCAGTGTCCTTATGCTTTCAGTACTAACAATTTCATACCAAGGTATACGGTAGCGCTGGCCATACTGTTGGGTGCCCATTGAGCAGATGTTACAAGCAAACTGCATGCTAGGCTATTTATTTGTATTTTCAGGCTTGAGAGCTGCTTGGTGTTATTCATTTTGTCATGTGCTTCTGCAAAACAGGGCACTGTTAATGCTTTTGTTGCTAATGGCGGCAACACTTGTCGTCGGTTCCTTCTTTGCTTCTATGGCTGTCACTTTTGTTTTATACAGCATGGTGTATCAAAGCATCAATGTCTTGTATCGATAGTGTTTTTTGCCACTTTTTTCTAAAAAAAAAGCGCCTCAGAACATCACTGATTGGACTTCTGTTCTGCTGTTGTACTTGCTGAGCTTTTTTTTTCTTATTGACAGGATGCGTTGTGATCTGATGAGTCTGTCGATGACTGAACAGTAGAGATGGTCGGCAGTGGCAGATGGCAACATAGATGGAACACGGGGCCTCCACAATGACTGTATTCTTAAAATTATCATGTGCGTGAAAAGCATTGTTCTCACAAATGCGTACAACTATACTTTAACTAGGCAGTCTAGTACCTGTCAGCCACTCCCCGCTGACCGTGTGTGAATGCGTTCTTGGTGTCGCGGCAAGGATTTTTTTCTGCTTCGTGCCCGCAAATGCATTTGCCCTGCTGCTTTGCTGCATGGTTTGGAAGATGTGCAGTTGTGCACTAATTGCCCAAGGAAAAAAAAGAACTGGTGAGTATTCCTTTTCCACACAAGCATGTGCACTAACAAGCATGCAGACTGTGGGCATTGATAAAAACTGCATGTGCAATGTATTGTACAATGCTGAATATTTGCTCGCTCAAAGCAGGAACTCTTGTTTCTCTTTAACAAGGCATGCATAAAGGATCGCATATAGCACTTGTTTCGGAATAGTATGTAAACCAAATGGCCATGATTTTTGTTTTAGGAATATTCGTCACCTATTGTTTTTTATCAGCTTTAACTTTGTCTTCTGGCTATGCATAACTGTACCCACCGTGCCAAATTGGCTATAAAGTTGTTTTATAGCAAGTTTTAAGAAGTAAACAATTTTGTCCGTCAGGTTTCACTTAGATTCATTGACTTTAAGATGCATTGCATCTGCCACACCAAGTCTAAACACATCCTTGGAAGTGGCCATGGCATGGAAGTAAACTGGAAATTTTCTACACGACAAATATTTCACGCAGTCTAAGTTGTAGTCCATTATCTTTTCATATTTTGCAGTGAATGACCTGCAACAGTTCTTTGCAAGATATCCACGGCATGGCGGCGTCAGCACCACAGATCAAAGGATGTTGCCACCGGTTTGAATGAAGATGGTTATTTTTTAAGTCCTGAAAACACACATGTGCGGCGGTCACCAGTCTCTCGCCACCTCAAGTCTGCTACGCAATATCCGTCTTGTGTACATAGTGTGCGTGTGTGTGTCCTTCTAGTGGTGTTGACATATCTCGTGTATCCTGGCCATCCTAGAATCTCTGCGGCGCGACTTTTGTACCGTCTTGTAAAAATTTTTGCCATGAAGATTGTTTTGTGGTCTGGCCATTTTTCAGGAACAGGTTTTTGCCATTCTGCGTTCCAAGAGCCTAGTCTTTGTGGGTTTTTTACGTATTTGTGCTGGTTCTTGCTTTATGTGCACGTTCGCTTACAGCAGCTGCTGTGCATGGATTATTAGCTCCCCACTCTGTTGGATTAGCGCACTGAAGCGCTCAGTCTTTTTTCATTTTTTTCCTTCTGTGGAAGGAGCTTGTGGTTGTTTTTTGCCTACAAGTGTCTGCTGGATCTCTTGCGCACACGCTGATATGCAGATCGGACAGGCCTCTGGGCAGTGTTATGTTCTTAATTTAATATTTGTCTACTTAAGAGCCATACAAGGCTAAGAGCCTTTCCTCCGAGTGACTTCTAAGGGGCCCTACGTCTCTTCCAGTTTTTTGTTGGTACATTTTTATAATCCTTGAATATTTTTAAGACTAACTTTTTTGAGCATACATTTGCAATTCTATTGCGATGAATATTCTTTCAGAAACTTGTACTTGCTGCAATAGGGCAATTTTAAGTATACCATCAGTGATATTGGCCCTCTGCACTGTGTAGCTGCCAATTTTTAGGTGTTTACATTACATTTATTGAATGTTATATTGTGTGATTATGTTGCGTGGAAAAAAATTTTCTAGACTCATTATTTTTTACAGGATTCATATGCAGCAAACTTGCTATCATAAAATTCGGAGAACTTTTTTTTTTTGCTACACGTGCTGATGCAACCTGACTGATGCTGTAGCTTGTTTATAGATCGAATAAACTTTATACGATTCTGATTTGGTTGTCTTTGTTGCTTCATCATTGCTCTCTACTACTCCTGGAAACAAAATTCTTTCAAAATTTCACAACTGCTGTCAGTAGCTCAAACGATGCCTGTCATGCTATTGTTTGCAGGAGTTCCCAGGGACACCGAACTCTGAAGCATGCGCAATATGCAGCAAGAAACTCTACCCCATGGAGCGAATGGAGGTGAGCGGACTGCGGATGCACAAGAACTGCTTTCGCTGCAGCCACTGCAATTGTCATCTCAGGTGAGCGACTCACTTTGGTCATGCAGTTATGCATAGTTTTGTTGGGTACAATAAGGAGCATATTAGCTTAGCTTGGGCCATATCAGCTCCTTCTTTTGTTAGCTACAATTCAAACATCTACTGAGGCCTTACGTGTTTGGCAGTCTGTGTGCATGAGCTGCTTTTGTTTGTAACGAGTCATGTAGCCAGTGATCTAGTAGTAGTTGTACAATGGAGGCACATAGAATATGGGAAATAATTCATAAACTTGCTTTGCATCCCAATATCTACCTTTAACTGCAGCTGTGGTGCAATGGCTACAGCATTATTTTGCCGGTAACAAGGTTAGAGGTGACTAAGTGGTGAATGCTCTCCGCTACTAAACCAGAGGATGCAGGTTCAGTCCTGACTGCAGCAAGTTTCAAACTCGAGATTCGTATGCTCTGTGATGTCAGTGAATGTTAAAGAGCCGTATAATAGGTGATCAAAATGTCTCTAGATCCCGCCACTGCAGCAATTTTCCTTCTTTCACTCCTTCCTTCATCCCGTACTTTACGGTGCTGTTCGGATACCCACAGAGAAGCGAGTCACCTAATCTTTCCGTTCCTCAAAACCAATTTACTTTTTCGCTATGCAGGTTCAGTAGCTGTGAACAGCTGCCAGATTTTTGCAGGAAGTAAAGGCAGGTGCATTGGTATACTGCACTAAGTGCTCATAAAGGACCTCCAAAATACTGTTCTTGTGGCCGTACACGTAGTTTTGAGAGGCACGAATTTGTTCGTAAAATAATGCATTTGTGGAGTACCTCTACATGTATGCAGTACTGGCTGAACTTTGTCTGAGAGGAGCTTACATATAATGACTCATGAATTGGTAGCATGTTTAGAATGAAGCAATGTGTGCAAGAAGTGACCTGCCTTCTATTCTTCCAAGCTGCTGTGTTCTTTGCATTTAACTGCAGCTGTTTTAAACAGCCTGAAGGTACTGCTGTGACTGACTCAAAATTACATGTGCGAAGGAGAAAATCAGCCTGTTGTATAAGCATTAAAATAGACCGACTTGCCTCTGCTTAACTTCCTTGCCATTGAACACTGTTAAGTGCGAGCTGCCGCGATGGCTCAGTAGTTACAGCTCTCGGCTACTGACCCGAAAGACGCAGGTTCAATCCTGGTCACGGCGGTCGAATTTCAATGGAGGAGAAATTCTAGAGACCTATCTCTGTGCGTGTCAGTGCATGTTAAAGAACCCCACGTAGTTGAAATTTGCGGAGTCCTACACTACGGCGTCCCTTATACCCTGAGTCTCTTTGGGACGTTAAACCCCTAAAAACCAAACTGTTGAGCGTGAAATGCGTTTAGCTCCCACTCGGCGACCTGAGGCAAACATCGTCTGAGCCTAAAGAGTCTATCCGAACATTCTAAACTTTTCAGTCGGAACAATGGGCACCAGAAAATAACTCTCACGTACTTTCAGTCCCAAGCTTGATTCAGACCAGTGCTGGCACAAGCGGAACATTCATTTTCCAATGCTCTAGTGAGCGCTGCAGCACATCATAGCGAAAGCACGGAGGGACGCTGCACGGCCTGCCCAGCATGAGAAACAAGTGGCTGAACTCGGTGGCACATAGAGCACCAAAAGCTGTAAAAGAACACAATCATGTTGTCCAGCAAAGGAAAGCAGCTGACTGCAAAGATTTCTGAAGTTGCAGAGGTAGCCAGGGGGGCCAAGCACCACTGACTAGGCCAAAGAGAAGTGGGTGAAGTTCAGCATTGGTGTTCAGCATTGGTCAAATCTTTAGGGAATCACCCAAGGTGGAGTGAATTTGTAACAAGAGAAAAATTGCATGCTCATTGGCATCCATCCAAGCACAGCTGTACAGCTACAAAGGAAAGCTGTGCAGCTTCTACAACTTTGTGTGCGAGATGCTTTGGGCAAAGCATGTGGCATCCTTAATCTGCAGGTAACAAAAAATTTCTGGGCCTCCGTGGTTTCTGCAAGGAAGAATTAAGACTTTTTGGAGCCTAAAAGTACCAGGAGGCTGAAAGTGCAAAGCAGCAGATGCACAAAGAGTGTTGACTTGGAGAAGAAATTGAAGCTTACAGAAGAAAAGAAGTTGGGAACAGTTCTTGCTGAGTTGATTGCTTCCGGTGACGCTTAGGCTGACAAAGCAGAACTTACAAATGCTGTGAGGAGGGTAGCAAAAATAGGTTTGAGGAAAACTTAACGAAAAGGCACAAGAAATAGTCAATCTCAGTGTTAGCTTGAACGAAAGGAAGCTGAACTTTAATGCAAGATGATGCCAAACATAGCTTGTGTGTTTACTTGTAGAAGAAGCTTCTGAAAATGAAAAGTAACATTTTTGATGTGCAGGAAATGTTCCTTTCGTAATTCACTGTGTTCGCTAGTTCTTGAAAATATTAATGGCGAGGTCTTGAATTTTTTAGCTGAGAACTGGCGTGAGCCCTGCCTCTCTAAAATGCATTTTATTCTTACACTCAAAGACGTGGTGGGCTGCAGATTTTTTGGGGGCCTCCAAGTGTGTTTACTTTTATGAACCCCCCTGACGGCAGCAAGGGGTTGGATTGTTCAAGGCATGTAAATGTGCTTTGTGGTTTCTCATGGTAGGGCTTCTTTGCTTTGATTAGTTTTCTCCTTTGTGATTTAATGGTTGCTTGCCACTCCACATGCAGGCTGGAAAGCTACACGATCAGCGGAGGCAAGCTGTACTGCGGACCTCACTTCAAGCAATTTTTCATAGCCAAAGGCAACTACGATGAAGGCTTTGGTCGTGAAAAATGGTCCAGGTCTGCTTCACCCGCCTCTCGGGAAAGCAATGAGGAGTACACAAACGGTGACCGGGATCACATTGGCATCCTCGACCAGCCAGTGATAGCGTAGCTGCCGCCACACCTGCATTCCAGCCACTTTCAGCTGCAGCCGTGCGTCGCCGTTGCCGCCACTTCATTGTGCTCTGATTTTCTCGTTTCCCCCCTTAGCTCTACATACTCAGCATGCTCAATGTAAGATAAATTCTCTCTCCAGCCTGTTCTTTCCTGGTGTACCCTCTTATCTCCTGTGACTTTTATATTGCTACCCGAGCCAGTCGTGGAGGCACTGTCTTTCGGTTGATATGACAGGTTTTCATTTCTTAAGGAGGCCTTCCCGATTAGCAAATGGTCAAGAAAATCTGTGCCCACAAGTCAAGCAATGTGTAGCAGCAGGCAGAAATAAGTGGTGCATGTGGACGAGCATGAGAACAAACTCGACTGGTTGTAGGCAACCAATGGGCACAGTAGTAGAGGGGTGATATACTGAACTGTACGTATTAGTTAGTGTGTGTTCTGATGTCATCAGTTTCCATTAGGTTTTCTCTGATGATAGCAGAGAGGTAGTGCAGCAGAGTGATACAGTATGATTACAGCAAATCTTTTGTCCCTTGGCTTTCATTTTTGTTGACTTTTCCCTGAAATATTGGCTCTCAACATCGTGTTACTCTTATCTGTGCATTTATATTTTTATGTGCGGAGGTTTTGTGCAATTCAGTCCTCTTTATTTTATACATTAGGGGCAAATATCTGTTACGTGGCAGCCCATGTAATTCTGTAGTCAGAGCCCTGCACTATTTGATCCTGCAGTTCACAAAATGTAAGCTTCATCTACTCAAGCAACAGCAGCAAGCTCCAAATTGCAGCTCCATACTACGGTCTTGTGATTTTATATTTTATGCTTTTAGCTGTGACTTAGCACCCGTTAGCACTTCCTCTGTTGTGCAAGTGAAATGCAAGAATAAGCACGAAAAGAAAAGCAAAGAGGAGCTGTGAATATGACCTTAGGTGTGATGCTTAAAGCTGCTTTTACATGTAACTTCAATTTTGTGCAACTCATCACAGCAGAGTCTTTATGATGAGTGCAGGTTTTGTGACATGAGATTCACGCGGCTGAATTATCCTTGCTTCTTTGCCCTATTTAGCTCTGCTGTGCTGCGAACAGTCACTGCAGTTAGTTTGATGTTGCGATGCTAAGTTTGTATATTCTCAGATGAACAAAGGATGCTTAGTGTATTTATGCGGTTGATTCCACTATACCCGATTTTAGTCACTTCATGCTTTTCGAGGCTTTTTGTCTTGTGTTCTTTTTTTTGTCTTCTGTTGCAGTACTATAATGATACTCCTGGATATGACGCGAGCTTGTGTTGACATGCAAGAGCATCATTTGTATATAAAGAAATTTCCTGATGTCCGTGTCAATAAAGTGTTATCTCCGCCGCTCCACGTCCACCACTCAATGTGTGACATCACTTTCATGACGAAGAGTGAAGGGAAGCCAGAACGAGATTGCCGAGTGGATGACCACACGGGCGTACGTGGTTTCGAAGTTCTCGGGATAGAGGCTTGGGTGCGGGAACTTCTGCAGCACAACCTGCAGAGAGACGTGTAAGCAGTGACAGAGCTTCCGGTTGGTGAGTTGCGGAAAGAAAACTGTGCAAGTGCCCTTAAGACCTCAAACGTGTGGAAAACAATAGAGCTGCCGCTTATTCACTGCTGCCTAGCTCCCTCAGTGGTCCAGTGTCATGGCGATGCACAGAATGCGCTTAGCAGAACAGCAGTATAAATTTTTATCCCGCTAATATGTACTTAATGCATGCTAAATATACCAGACCAGTGCAGTCAATGTCTGCATTATAGCACCCGTACATCATACTCAGTCTAACTTCTTCCAATTAACCCTGTCCTGTGCCAGTTGTGGCTACCTTATTCCTGCAGAGTTGATCTCATCCACCCACCTAAATTACTGCCACCCCTTTCTATGCATGCCCTCTGTTATAGAAACCACTCTGTTCCCTCAGTGACCATCGATTTTCCCTTCGCATTGTCTGCCGTGCCTAGCCCATTTCTTCATTCTTAATTCCAATAACTCTCATCTGTTCCCTGACCCATTCTGCTGTCTTCCTGTATCTTTAAAGTTACACCTATCATTTTCCTCTCTATAGCTAGTTACACTGCATTCAGTTTAAGCTAAACTTTTTTCATTAGCGTGTACATTTCTGGCCAGTAAGATGCACCTGTTATATATTTTCTTGATAGATCTTAGCAAGCTGCTATTCACCTGAGTGCCTGCCAAGTACACCACCGGATTTCCGATCCTACGTGGTCTAAGTAAATGTATTCCCTTACCACTTCTGATGCCTGACTGCCTATCGTAAACTATTCCTGTTGAAGACTGTTGGACATTACTTTATACTTCATATTAATTTTTAGGCCACTGTCCTGCATTGTCTAGGCCCTCAATCAAGCTTCGCAATTCACTTAGCAATTAAAGCGATGTCATCAGCAAAAAGATTGTGCTAAAGTATGCTCCTTTGTCTTTTGTCCCCCAGCTCTTCAGAATCCAGTTCTCTGAATACTTGTAACACATGGCGCACAGTATTGACGAGATCATGTCTCTTTGCCTGACACCGTTCCTGATTGGCAATTTACCACTTTCTCTGCATGTGAACCGCTATGGTCACTATCCAACCTCTATAAATGTTTCCCGGTCTCTTTATGTATGCCTCTTCTACACCCTGGTTACAAAATAAATGCAATGAGTGCTGGGATTCGACTAAGTCAAATGCTTTCTCGTTATCTATGAAGGCAATATATGTATAGTGGTTACATTCGGCACATTTATCAGCCATCTGATCTGGGGTGTTAATGTCACTTATTCTCGAGTTGCCTTTACGAAAGCTAGCCTATTCCTTTGACAGACTAAGGTTGCTCTAATTCTGTTATTAACTTAGTGAATACGTTGTAAACATCGGACGTTGTAAACATCGGCTGATAGGTGTGTGCATATTTCGAATCCTTGATGTCCTCTTTCCTACGGATTAATATGATCTTAGCCTCATTCCAAGCTTCCTCGACTCAATTCCGCGAGGCACTGCGTGTTCAGGGTGCCAAATGTTTCTAGCACAAATAATTTCAGTTTTTTTCCTTGATTCTGGACTTTCCCCTATGAGGCCGGGACACCGCACGATGCCCATACGACCGGTCCACCACGCTTAGCAACTGCTGACAGAGTATATCGTAACATGCTACGAGAAAAATTGCTCAATTGCGCAGCAGTTAACGATGAAAATAAGCTCTAGCTGGCGTGCGATGAAACCGGATAGAAAGATGCTGCTGCTGTGAAATGAAGCTGCAACGATGCGATCCTGTCTAGATGCTACTGCGACTATGTAGCTTGTGGCGATGCTGCCACCCCTTGCGATTTCACGCCAGCAGGTCCAAGAGGATCGGTACAGGGTTAGAGGGGAGAATCGGTCAACTCCAATTGGCTGGAGGGGCTCTTTTGAGGGGCAATTGCCGGTTCATTCTTGAGTTGTATCCGTCTACAGCTCGGGCAGCTCACTTACGTGCAGCGTCCTTGACCGGAACTTCTGCCCGGCGTTGGCCGCCCTTGACTGACTTCCGTCGAGACTGGCTGCACGCGTCAGCGCTACCCATTTCCTGGTAAGTCGTGCCACAACCTACAGCCACCGGTTCTTTGCACACTTCCGCACCACTCATTACCTTAAAAGCCGGACTCGCACGACGGACCATTGGCCCGCGGAAGAGTACGGTCTTTCGCCATGTTGCAGCCCGCTGTCCGCAGACCAGGCGTCACATGACGTTCCACTTTCGCTCCGCGAGGCTCTCGTCTGGCCAGCAAACTGCATACACGATAGATGTAATCCTCAGTAGACGTATTCCTTTATCACTTCCGCCACCTCGTTATCAGCTGTGAACTGCGGTTCCCTTCCTAGACTGCTGAACATTACTTTGGTTTTCTGCATGTAGATGTTTGCTGCTGTGAAAACACTCAGTCGCACTTAGTCGATGCGCAATAATCGAAGCGACTGTCTGGGCGCAGATCCGAAGCGCGGGCATGGCAGTATGAAACAGATCCTGAGCATGAGCCTGCACTCGGACTTCTTCGAGGTGTCAGCTGCTGTTCCTGGAGGCCTGCTTCAGCTTCGCAGCGGCCAGCTTTCAAGACTCGACCTTGCTGCAGCGTCCCTGGTCCCGCTCCCAGAAAAGCGACACCGCCTCGGGCTACTGGTACCCCAGTTCGAATCCCAAATTGACGCCTACGTGCTCAAAGAGGCTAAGCTTGTCTACGAGCTGCCAGCAGCACAACTTCGGCCAGCAGGCGTTGGTCGTGTGCGGCCAACGAACGCAACGAAGGATACCTAAAAGTCTTCTTAGTTGAGCCACATTGAGCTCATAACCACGAAAGAGGCCTCACGTAAGCAGATATTGAGCGCTAATGAAATGCCCCATAAGCCTATCGTCCAGTTTCTTGAACGCAACGAAGAATTCATGAAAGTGTTCTTAGTTGAGCCACATGTGCACTTATCATTAACTCAGCCAGGGAATACACGGCGGGAGGTGGCGCCGCAGTCGCTTGCCGTTTTCTATCTGTAGTGCGTTTCCATTACGCTCAATAAAAAAAAAAGTCGCCGATGGCCAGAAGATTCGTCGGTCGATAAATTGTACACATTTCCGATGCGAATAAAAGGAAACTTTACTTGTCACAGTGTTCGTCACTACGCGTTTATTCATTTCAGCCAATAGTAGCAACGAAAGAGGCTGCACTTAAACAGAAATTGAGCGCCAATAGAATGCCCCATAAGCCTATCGTCCAGTTTCTTGAACGCAACGAAGGATTCGTAAATATGTTCCAAGTTGAGCCGCATGTGCACTTATCATCAACTCAGTCAGCGAATACATGGCGGGAGGTGGCGCCGCACTCGCGTGCCATTTTCTATCTGTGGTGCATTTCCATTGCGCTCAAGCTAAAAAAGTACCCGATGGCCAGAAGATTCATCGCTTCGGTATATTTTAATATTTCCGATGAGAATAAAAGCAAACTTTACTTGTCACAGTATTCGTCACTTCGCATCTATACAATTGAGCTCATAGTAACAACAAAAGAGGCCGCAGGTAAATAGAAATTAAGCGCTAATGAAGTGTCCCTTAAGCCTATCGTCCAGTTCCTTGACCGCAACGAAGTGATCCTAAATGTGCTCCTAGTTGAGCCACATGTGCACTTGTCAAAAATTCAGCCAGCGAATACTCGGAGGCAGCTGGCACAGCAGTCGCTTGCCATTTTCTATCGGCGGTGCATTTCCATTGCGCTCAAGCTAAAAAAGTCGCCGATGGCCAGAAGATTCGTCGCTTCGGCATATTTTTCATATTTCCGATGAGAATAAAAGCAAACCTTTGTTGTCAGAGTGTTCGTCACTTCGCCTTTATTCAATTCAGCTCATAATAACTACGAAGGAGGCTGCAGGTAAGTAGAAATTAAGCGCTAATGAAGTGCCCCTTAAGCCTATCGTATAGTTTCTTGAACGCAACGAAGGATACCTAAATGTATTCCTAGTTGAGCCACTTGTGCACTCGTCATAAACTCAGGCAGCGAATACATGGCTGGAGGTGGCGCCGCTGTCGCTTGCCATTTTCTATCGGCGGTGCATTTCCATTGCGCTCAAGCTAAAAAAGTCGCCGATGGCCAAAAGATTCGTCGCTTCGGCACATTTTTCATATTTCAGATGGGAATAAAAGCAAACCTTTTTTGTCAGAGTGTTCGTAACATCGCCTTTATTCAATTCAGCTCATAATAACTACGAAGGAGGCCGCAGATAAGTAGAAATTAAGCGCTAATGAAGGTCCCTTTAAGCCGATCGTCCAGTTTCTTGAACGTAACGAAGGATACCTAAATGTGTTCCTAGTTGGGCTACAAGTGCACCTGTCATAAACTCAGCCAGCGAATACATGGCGGGAGGCGGCGCCGCAGTCGCTTGCCATTTTCTATCCGCGGTGCATTTCCATTGCGCTCAAGCTAAAAAAGTCGCCGATGGCCAGAAGATTCGTCGCTTCGGCATATTTTTCATATTTCCGATGGGAATAAAAGCGAACTGTTCTTGTCAGAGTGGTCATCACTTCGCCGTTATTCAATTGAGCTCATAATAACTACGAAGGAGGCCGCAGGTAAGTAGAAATGAAGCGCTAATGAAGCGCCCCTTAAGCCTATCGTATAGTTTCTTGAACGCAACGAAGGGTAACCTAAATGTATTCCTAGTTGAGTCACATGTGCACTTGTCATAAACTCAGCCAGCGAATACATGGCGGGAGGCGGCGCCGCAGTCGCTTGCCATTTTCTATCTGCGGTGCATTTCCATTGCGCTCAAGCTAAAAAAGTCGCCGATGGCCAGAAGATTCGTCGCTTCGGCATATTTTTCATATTTCCGATGGGAATAAAAGCGAACTTTTCTTGTCAGAGTGGTCATCACTTCGCCTTTATTCAATTGAGCTCATAATAACTACGAAGGAGGCAGCAGGTAAGTAGAAATTACGCGCTAATGAAGTGCCCCTTAAGCCTATCGTATAGTTTCTTGAACGTAACGAAGGATACCTAAAAGTGTTCCTAGTTGAGCCACTTGTACACTCGTCATAAACTCAGGCAGCGAATACATGGCTGGAGGTGGCGCCGCCGTCGCTTGCCGTTTTCTATCGGCGGTGCATTTCCATTGCGCTCAAGCTAAAAAAGTCACCGAAGGCCAGAAGATTCGTCGCTTCGGCATATTTTTCATATTTCTGATGGGAATAAAAGCAAACCTTTTTTGTCAGAGTTTTCGTAACTTCGCCTTTATTCAATTCAGCTCATAATAACTACGAAGGAGGCCGCAGGTAAGTAGAAATTAAGCGCTAATGAAGGTCCCTTTAAGCCTATCGTCCAGTTTCTTGAACGTAACGAAGGATACCTAAATGTGTTCCTAGTTGGGCTACAAGTGCACCTGTCATAAACTCAGCCAGCGAATACATGGCGGGAGGCGGCGCCGCAGTCGCTTGCCATTTTCTATCCGCGGTGCATTTCCATTGCGCTCAAGCTAAAAAAGTCGCCGATGGCCAGAAGATTCGTCGCTTCGGCATATTTTTCATATTTCCGATGGGAATAAAAGCGAACTGTTCTTGTCAGAGTGGTCATCACTTCGCCGTTATTCAATTGAGCTCATAATAACTACGAAGGAGGCCGCAGGTAAGTAGAAATTAAGCGCTAATGAAGCGCCCCTTAAGCCTATCGTATAGTTTCTTGAACGCAACGAAGGGTAACCTAAATGTATTCCTAGTTGAGCCACATGTGCACTTGTCATAAACTCAGCCAGCGAATACATGGCGGGAGGCGGCGCCGCAGTCGCTTGCCATTTTCTATCTGCGGTGCATTTCCATTGCGCTCAAGCTAAAAAAGTCGCCGATGGCCAGAAGATTCGTCGCTTCGGCATATTTTTCATATTTCCGATGGGAATAAAAGCGAACTTTTCTTGTCAGAGTGGTCATCACTTCGCCTTTATTCAATTGAGCTCATAACTACGAAGGAGGCAGCAGGTAAGTAGAAATTACGCGCTAATGAAGTGCCCCTTAAGCCTATCGTATAGTTTCTTGAACGTAACGAAGGATACCTAAAAGTGTTCCTAGTTGAGCCACTTGTACACTCGTCATAAGCTCAGGCAGCGAATACATGGCTGGAGGTGGCGCCGCCGTCGCTTGCCATTTTCTGTCTGCGGTGCATTTCCATTGCGCTCAAGCTAAAAAAGTCGCCGATGGCCAGAAGATTCGTCGCTTCGGCATATTTTTCATATTTCTGATGGGAATAGAAGCAAACCTTTTTTGGCAGAGTGTTCGTAACTTCGCCTTTATTCAATTCAGCTCATAATAACTACGATGGAGGCCGCAGGTAAGTAGAAATTAAGCGCTAATGAAGTGCCCCTTAAGCCTATCGTCCAGTTTCTTGAACGTAACGAGGGATATCTAAAAGTGTTCCTAGTTGACCCACATGTGCAATCGTCATAAACTCAGCCAGCGAATACACGACGGGAGGTGGCGCCGCATTCGCTTGCCGTTTTCTATCGGAGGTGCATTTCCATTGCGCTCAAGCTAAAAAAGTCGCTGATGGCCAGAAGATTCGCCGCTTCGGCATATATTTCATATTTCCGATGGGAATAAAAGCAAACCTTTTTTGTCAGAGTGTTCGTAACTTCGCCTTTATTCAATTCAGCTCATAATAACTACGAAAGAGGCCGCAAGTAAGTAGAAATTAAGCGCTAATGAAGTGCCCCTTAAGCCTATCGTGCAGTTTCTTGAACGTAACGAGGGATACCTAAATGTGTTCCTAGTTGACCCACATGTGCAATCGTCATAAACTCAGCCAGCGAATACACGGCGGGAGGTGGCGCCGCAGTCGCTTGCCGTTTTCTATCGGAGGTGCATTTTCATTGCGCTCAAGCTAAAAAAGTCGCTGATGGCCAGAAGATTCGTCGCTTCGGCATATTTTTCATATTTCCGATGGGAATAAAAGCACACTTTTCTTGTCAGAGTGGTCATCACTTCGCCTTTATTCAATTGAGCTCATAATAACTACGAAGGAGGCCGCAGGTAAGTAGAAATTAAGAGGTAATGAAGCTCCCCTTAAGCCTATCGTATAGTTTCTAGCACGCAACGAAGGATACCTTAATGTGTTCCTAGTTGACCCACATGTGCAATCGTCATAAACTCAGCCAGCGAATCCATGGCGGGAGGTGGCGCCGCAGTCGCTTGCCGTTTTCTATCGGCGGTGCATTTCCATTGCGCTCAAGCTAAAAAAGTCACCGAAGGCCAGAAGATTCGTCGCTTCGGCATATTTTTCATATTTCTGATGGGAATAAAAGCAAACCTTTTTGTCAGAGTCTTCGTAACTTCGCCTTTATTCAATTCAGCTCATAATAACAACGAAGGAGGCCGCAGGTAAGTAGAAATTAAGCGCTAATGAAGTGCCCCTTAAGCCTATCGTATAGTTTCTTGAACGCAACGAAGGATACCTAAATGTATTCCTAGTTGAGCCACTTGTACACTCGTCATAAACTCAGGCAGCGAATACATGGCTGTAGGTGGCGCCGCCGTCGCTTGCCATTTTCTATCGGCGGTGCATTTCCATTGCGCTCAAGCTAAAAAAGTCGCCGATGGCCAGAAGATTCGTCGCTTCGGCATATTTTTCATATTTCCGATGGGAATAAAAGCACACTTTTCTTGTCAGAGTGGTCATCACTTCGCCTTTATTCAATTGAGCTCATAATAACTACGAAGGAGGCCGCAGGTAAGTAGAAATTAAGCGGTAATGAAGCGCCCCTTAAGCCTATCGTATAGTTTCTTGAACGCAACGAAGGATACCTAAATGTATTCCTAGTTGAGCCACATGTGCACTCGTCATAAACTCAGCCAGCGAATACATGTCGGGAGGCGGCGCCGCAGTCGCTTGCCATTTTCTATCCGCGGTGCATTTCCATTGCGCTCAAGCTAAAAAAGTCGCCGATGGCCAGAAGATTCGTCGCTTCGGCATATTTTTCATATTTCCGATGGGAATAAAATCGAACTGTTCTTGTCAGAGTGGTCATCACTTCGCCTTTATTCAATTGAGCTCATAATAACTACGAAGGAGCCGCAGGTAAGTAGAAATTAAGCGCTAATGAAATGCCCCTCAAGCCTATCGTAAAATTTCTTGAACGGAACGAATGTTTCCAAAAGGTGTTCCTGGTTGAACCACATGTGCACTCGTCATAAACTCAGCAAGCGACTACATGGCGGGAGGTGGCGCCGCAGTCGCTTGCCGTTTTCTATCTGTGAAGAATTTCCATTGCGCTCAAGCTAAAGAATGTCGCCGATGGCCAGAAGATTCGTCGCTTCGGCATATTTTTCATATTTTCGATGAGAATAAAAGCAAAATTTTCTTGTCAGAGTGTTCGTCACTTCGCCTTTATTCAATTGAGCTCATAATAACTACGAAGGAGGCCGCAGGTAAGTAGAAATTAAGCGCTAATGAAGTGCCCCTTAAGCCTATCGTTTAGTTTCTTGAACGCAACGAAGGATACCTAAATGTGTTCCAAGTTGAGTCACATGTGCACTCGTCATAAACTAAGCCAGCGAATACATGGCTGGAGGTGGCGCCGCAGTCGCTTGCCATTTTCTATCTGCGGTGCATTTCCATTGCGCTCAAGCTAAAAAAGTCGCCGATGGCCAGAAGATTCGTCGCTTCGGCATATTTTTCATATTTCCGATGAGAATAAAAGCAAACCTTTGTTGTCAGAGTGTTCGTCACTTCGCCTTTATTCAATTCAGCTCATAAAAACTACGAAGGAGGCCGCAGGTAAGTAGAAATTAAGCGCTAATGAAGTGCCCCTTAAGCCTATCGTATAGTTTCTTGAACGCAACGAAGGATACCTAAATGCATTCCTAGTTGAGCCACTTGTGCACTCGTCATAAACTAAGGCAGCGAATACATGGCTGGAGGTGGCGCCGCTGTCGCTTGCCATTTTCTATCGGCGGTGCATTTCCATTGCGCTCAAGCTAAAAAAGTCGCCGATGGCCAGAAGATTCGTCGCTTCGGCACATTTTTCATATTTCCGATGGGAATAAAAGCAAACCTTTTTTGTCAGAGTGTTTGTAACATCGCCTTTATTCAATTCAGCTCATAATAACTACGAAGGAGGCCGCAGGTAAGTAGAAATTAAGCGCTAATGAAGTGCCCCTTAAGCCTATCGTCCAGTTTCTTGAATGTAACGAAGGATACCTAAATGTGTTCCTAGTTGGGCTACAAGTGCACTTGTCATAAACTCAGCCAGCGAATGCACGGCGGCAGGTGGCGCCGCCGTCGCTTGCCATTTTCTATCGGCGGTGCATTTCCATTGCGCTAAAGCTAAAAAAGTCGCCGATGGCCAGAAGATTCGTCGCTTCGGCATATTTTTCATATTTCCGTTGGGAATAAAAGCACACTTTTCTTGTCAGAGTGGTCATCACTTCGCCTTTATTCAATTGAGCTCATAATAACTACGAAGGAGGCCGCAGGTAAGTAGAAATTAAGCGGTAATGAAGCGCCCCTTAAGCCTATCGTATAGTTTCTTGAACGCAACGAAGGATACCTAAATGTATTCCTAGTTGAGCCACATGTGCACTCGTCATAAACTCAGCCAGCGAATACATGGCGGGAGGCGGCGCCGCAGTCGCTTGCCATTTTCTATCTGCGGTGCATTTCCATTGCGCTCAAGCTAAAAAAGTCACCGATGGCCAGAAGAATCGTCGCTTCGGCATATTTTTCTTATTTCCGATGGGAATAAAAGCGAACTTTTCTTGTCAGAGTGGTCATCACTTCGCCTTTATTCAAGTGAGCTCATAATAACTACGAAGGAGGCCGCAGGTAAGTAGAAATTAAGCGGTACTGAAGCGCCCCTTAAGCCTATCGTATAGTTTCTTGAACGCAACGAAGGATACCTAAATGTATTCCTAGTTGAGCCACGTGTGCACTCGTTATAAACTCAGCCAGCGAATACATGGCGGGAGGCGGCGCCGCAGTCGCTTGCCATTTTCTATCTGCGGTGCATTTCCATTGCGCTCAAGCTAAAAAAGTCGCCGATGGCCAGAAGATTCGTCGCTTCGGCATATTTTTCATATTTCCGATGGGAATAAAGCGAACTTTTCTTGTCAGAGTGGTCATCACTTCGCCTTTATTCAATTGAGCTCATAATAACTACGAAGGAGGCAGCAGGTAAGTAGAAATTACGCGCTAATGAAGTGCCCCTTAAGCCTATCGTATAGTTTCTTGAACGTAGCGAAGGATACCTAAAAGTGTTCCTAGTTGAGCCACTTGTACACTCGTCATAAACTCAGGCAGCGAATACATGGCTGGAGGTGGCGCCGCCGTCGCTTGCCATTTTCTATCTGCGGTGCATTTCCATTGCGCTCAAGCTAAAAAAGTCGCCGATGGCCAGAAGATTCGTCGCTTCGGCATATTTTTCATATTTCCGATGGGAATAGAAGCAAACCTTTTTTGGCAGAGTGTTCGTAACTTCGCCTTTATTCAATTCAGCTCATAATAACTACGATGGAGGCCGCAGGTAAGTAGAAATTAAGCGCTAATGAAGTGCCCCTTAAGCCTATCGTCCAGTTTCTTGAACGCAACGAAGGATACCTAAATGTATTCCTAGTTGAGCCACATGTGCACTCGTCATAAACTCAGGCAGCGAATACATGGCTGGAGGTGGCGCCGCAGTCGCTTGCCATTTTCTATCGGCGGTGCATTTCCATTGCGCTCAAGCTAAAAAAGTCGCCGATGGCCAGAAGATTCGTCGCTTCGGCATATTTTTCATATATCCGATGGGAATGAAAGCGAACTTTTCTTGTCAGAGTGGTCATCACTTCGCCTTTATTCAACTGAGCTCATAATAACTACGAAGGAGGCCGCAGGTAAGTAGAAATTAAGCGCTAATGAAGTGCCCCTTAAGCCTATCGTCCAGTTTCTTGAACGCAACGAAGGATACCTAAATGTATTCCTAGTTGAGCCACATGTGCACTCGTCATAAACTCAGGCAGCGAATACATGGGTGGAGGTGGCGCCGCAGTCGCTTGCCGTTTTCTATCGGAGGTGCATTTTCATTGCGCTCAAGCTAAAAAAGTCGCTGATGGCCAGAAGATTCGTCGCTTCGGCATATTTTTCATATTTCCGATGGGAATAAAAGCACACTTTTCTTGTCAGAGTGTTCGTCACTTCGCTTTTATTCAATTGAGCTCATAATAACTACGAAGGAGGCCGCAGGTAAGTACAAATTAAGCGGTAATGAAGCTCCCCTTAAGCCTATCGTATAGTTTCTAGCACGCAACGAAGGATACCTTAATGTGTTCCTAGTTGACCCACATGTGCAATCGTCATAAACTCAGCCAGCGAATACACGGCGGGAGGTGGCGCCGCATTCGCTTGCCGTTTTCTATCGGAGGTGCATTTCCATTGCGCTCAAGCTAAAAAAGTCGCTGATGGCCAGAAGATTCGCCGCTTCGGCATATTTTTCATATTTCCGATGGGAATAAAAGCAAACCTTTTTTGTCAGAGTGTTCGTAACTTCGCCTATATTCAATTGAGCTCATAATAACTACGAAAGAGACCGCAAGTAAGTAGAAATTAAGCGCCAATGAAGTGCCCCTTAAGCCTATCGTCCAGTTTCTTGAACGTAACGAGGGATACCTAAAAGTGTTCCTAGTTGACCCACATGTGCAATCGTCATAAACTCAGCCAGCGAATACACGGCAGGAGGTGGCGCCGCAGTCGCTTGCCGTTTTCTATCGGAGGTGCATTTTCATTGCGCTCAAGCTAAAAAAGTCGCTGATGGCCAGAAGATTCGTCGCTTCGGCATATTTTTCATATTTCCGATGGGAATAAAAGCACACTTTTCTTGTCAGAGTGTTCGTCACTTCGCTTTTATTCAATTGAGCTCATAATAACTACGAAGGAGGCCGCAGGTAAGTAGAAATTAAGCGGTAATGAAGCTCCCCTTAAGCCTATCGTATAGTTTCTAGCACGCAACGAAGGATACCTTAATGTGTTCCTAGTTGAGCCACATGTGCACTCGTCATAAACTCAGCCAGCGAATACATGGCTGGAGGTGGCGCCGCAGTCGCTTGCCGTTTTCTATCGGCGGTGCATTTCCATTGCGCTCAAGCTAAAAAAGTCTCCGATGGCCAGAAGATTCGTCGCTTCGGCATATTTTTCATATTTTGGATGGGAATGAAAGCGAACTTTTCTTGTCAGAGTGGTCCTCACTTCGCTTTTATTCAATTGAGCTCATAATAACTACGAAGGAGGCCGCAGGTAAGTAGAAATTAAGCGGTACTGAAGCGCCCCTTAAGCCTATCGTATAGTTTCTTGAACGCAACGAAGGATACCTGAATGTATTCCTAGTTGAGCCACATGTGCACTTGTCATAAACACAGCCAGCGAATACATGGCTGGAGGTGGCGCCGCCGTCGCTTGCCATTTTCTATCTGCGGTGCATTTCCATTGCGCTCAAGCTAAAAAAGTCGCCGATGGCCAGAAGATTCGTCGCTTCGGCATATTTTTCATATTTCTGATGGGAATAGAAGCAAACCTTTTTTGGCAGAGTGTTCGTAACTTCGCCTTTATTCAATTCAGCTCATAATAACTACGATGGAGGCCGCAGGTAAGTAGAAATTAAGCGCTAATGAAGTGCCCCTTAAGCCTATCGTCCAGTTTCTTGAACGTAACGAGGGATATCTAAAAGTGTTCCTAGTTGACCCACATGTGCAATCGTCATAAACTCAGCCAGCGAATACACGACGGGAGGTGGCGCCGCATTCGCTTGCCGTTTTCTATCGGAGGTGCATTTCCATTGCGCTCAAGCTAAAAAAGTCGCTGATGGCCAGAAGATTCGCCGCTTCGGCATATTTTTCATATTTCCGATGGGAATAAAAGCAAACCTTTTTTGTCAGAGTGTTCGTAACTTCGCCTTTATTCAATTCAGCTCATAATAACTACGAAAGAGGCCGCAAGTAAGTAGAAATTAAGCGCTAATGAAGTGCCCCTTAAGCCTATCGTGCAGTTTCTTGAACGTAACGAGGGATACCTAAATGTGTTCCTAGTTGACCCACATGTGCAATCGTCATAAACTCAGCCAGCGAATACACGGCGGGAGGTGGCGCCGCAGTCGCTTGCCGTTTTCTATCGGAGGTGCATTTTCATTGCGCTCAAGCTAAAAAAGTCGCTGATGGCCAGAAGATTCGTCGCTTCGGCATATTTTTCATATTTCCGATGGGAATAAAAGCACACTTTTCTTGTCAGAGTGGTCATCACTTCGCCTTTATTCAATTGAGCTCATAATAACTACGAAGGAGGCCGCAGGTAAGTAGAAATTAAGCGGTAATGAAGCTCCCCTTAAGCCTATCGTATAGTTTCTAGCACGCAACGAAGGATACCTTAATGTGTTCCTAGTTGACCCACATTTGCAATCGTCCTAAACTCAGCCAGCGAATCCATGGCGGGAGGTGGCGCCGCAGTCGCTTGCCGTTTTCTATCGGCGGTGCATTTCCATTGCGCTCAAGCTAAAAAAGTCACCGAAGGCCAGAAGATTCGTCGCTTCGGCATATTTTTCATATTTCTGATGGGAATAAAAGCAAACCTTTTTTGTCAGAGTTTTCGTAACTTCGCCTTTATTCAATTCAGCTCATAATAACTACGAAGGAGGCCGCAGGTAAGTAGAAATTAAGCGCTAATGAAGGTCCCTTTAAGCCTATCGTCCAGTTTCTTGAACGTAACGAAGGATACCTAAATGTGTTCCTAGTTGGGCTACAAGTGCACCTGTCATAAACTCAGCCAGCGAATACATGGCGGGAGGCGGCGCCGCAGTCGCTTGCCATTTTCTATCCGCGGTGCATTTCCATTGCGCTCAAGGTAAAAAAGTCGCCGATGGCCAGAAGATTCGTCGCTTCGGCATATTTTTCATATTTCCGATGGGAATAAAAGCGAACTGTTCTTGTCAGAGTGGTCATCACTTCGCCGTTATTCAATTGAGCTCATAATAACTACGAAGGAGGCCGCAGGTAAGTAGAAATTAAGCGCTAATGAAGCGCCCCTTAAGCCTCTCGTATAGTTTCTTGAACGCAACGAAGGGTAACCTAAATGTATTCCTAGTTGAGCCACATGTGCACTTGTCATAAACTCAGGCAGCGAATACATGGCGGGAGGCGGCGCCGCAGTCGCTTGCCATTTTCTATCTGCGGTGCATTTCCATTGCGCTCAAGCTAAAAAAGTCGCCGATGGCCAGAAGATTCGTCGCTTCGGCATATTTTTCATATTTCCGATGGGAATAAAAGCGAACTTTTCTTGTCAGAGTGGTCATCACTTCGCCTTTATTCAATTGAGCTCATAATACTACGAAGGAGGCAGCAGGTAAGTAGAAATTACGCGCTAATGAAGTGCCCCTTAAGCCTATCGTATAGTTTCTTGAACGTAACGAAGGATACCTAAAAGTGTTCCTAGTTGAGCCACTTGTACACTCGTCATAAACTCAGGCAGCGAATACATGGCTGGAGGTGGCGCCGCCGTCGCTTGCCATTTTCTATCTGCGGTGCATTTCCATTGCGCTCAAGCTAAAAAAGTCGCCGATGGCCAGAAGATTCGTCGCTTCGGCATATTTTTCATATTTCTGATGGGAATAGAAGCAAACCTTTTTTGGCAGAGTGTTCGTAACTTCGCCTTTATTCAATTCAGCTCATAATAACTACGATGGAGGCCGCAGGTAAGTAGAAATTAAGCGCTAATGAAGTGCCCCTTAAGCCTATCGTCCAGTTTCTTGAACGTAACGAGGGATATCTAAAAGTGTTCCTAGTTGACCCACATGTGCAATCGTCATAAACTCAGCCAGCGAATACACGACGGGAGGTGGCGCCGCATTCGCTTGCCGTTTTCTATCGGAGGTGCATTTCCATTGCGCTCAAGCTAAAAAAGTCGCTGATGGCCAGAAGATTCGCCGCTTCGGCATATATTTCATATTTCCGATGGGAATAAAAGCAAACCTTTTTTGTCAGAGTGTTCGTAACTTCGCCTTTATTTAATTCAGCTCATAATAACTACGAAAGAGGCCGCAAGTAAGTAGAAATTAAGCGCTAATGAAGTGCCCCTTAAGCCTATCGTGCAGTTTCTTGAACGTAACGAGGGATACCTAAATGTGTTCCTAGTTGACCCACATGTGCAATCGTCATAAACTCAGCCAGCGAATACACGGCGGGAGGTGGCGCCGCAGTCGCTTGCCGTTTTCTATCGGAGTTGCATTTTCATTGCGCTCAAGCTAAAAAAGTCGTATGGCCAGAAGATTCGTCGCTTCGGCATATTTTTCATATTTCCGATGGGAATAAAAGCACACTTTTCTTGTCAGAGTGGTCATCACTTCGCCTTTATTCAATTGAGCTCATAATAACTACGAAGGAGGCCGCAGGTAAGTAGAAATTAAGCGGTAATGAAGCTCCCCTTAAGCCTATCGTATAGTTTCTAGCACGCAACGAAGGATACCTTAATGTGTTCCTAGTTGACCCACATGTGCAATCGTCATAAACTCAGCCAGCGAATCCATGGCGGGAGGTGGCGCCGCAGTCGCTTGCCGTTTTCTATCGGCGGTGCATTTCCATTGCGCTCAAGCTAAAAAAGTCACCGAAGGCCAGAAGATTCGTCGCTTCGGCATATTTTTCATATTTCTGATGGGAATAAAAGCAAACCTTTTTGTCAGAGTCTTCGTAACTTCGCCTTTATTCAATTCAGCTCATAATAACAACGAAGGAGGCCGCAGGTAAGTAGAAATTAAGCGCTAATGAAGTGCCCCTTAAGCCATTCGTATAGTTTCTTGAACGCAACGAAGGATACCTAAATGTATTCCTAGTTGAGCCACTTGTACACTCGTCATAAACTCAGGCAGCGAATACATGGCTGTAGGTGGCGCCGCCGTCGCTTGCCATTTTCTATCGGCGGTGCATTTCCATTGCGCTCAAGCTAAAAAAGTCGCCGATGGCCAGAAGATTCGTCGCTTCGGCATATTTTTCATATTTCCGATGGGAATAAAAGCACACTTTTCTTCTCAGAGTGGTCATCACTTCGCCTTTATTCAATTGAGCTCATAATAACTACGAAGGAGGCCGCAGGTAAGTAGAAATTAAGCGGTAATGAAGCGCCCCTTAAGCCTATCGTATAGTTTCTTGAACGCAACGAAGGATACCTAAATGTATTCCTAGTTGAGCCACATGTGCACTCGTCATAAACTCAGCCAGCGAATACATGGCGGGAGGCGGCGCCGCAGTCGCTTGCCATTTTCTATCCGCGGTGCATTTCCATTGCGCTCAAGCTAAAAAAGTCGCCGATGGCCAGAAGATTCGTCGCTTCGGCACATTTTTCATATTTCCGATGGGAATAAAATCGAACTGTTCTTGTCAGAGTGGTCATCACTTCGCCTTTATTCAATTGAGCTCATAATAACTACGAAGGAGCCGCAGGTAAGTAGAAATTAAGCGCTAATGAAATGCCCCTCAAGCCTATCGTAAAATTTCTTGAACGGAACGAATGTTTCCAAAAGGTGTTCTTGGTTGAACCACATGTGCACTCGTCATAAACTCAGCAAGCGACTACATGGCGGGAGGTGGCGCCGCAGTCGCTTGCCGTTTTCTATCTGTGAAGAATTTCCATTGCGCTCAAGCTAAAGAATGTCGCCGATGGCCAGAAGATTCGTCGCTTCGGCATATTTTTCATATTTCCGATGAGAATAAAAGCAAAATTTTCTTGTCAGAGTGTTCGTCACTTCGCCTTTATTCAATTGAGCTCATAATAACTACGAAGGAGGCCGCAGGTAAGTAGAAATTAAGCGCTAATGAAGTGCCCCTTAAGCCTATCGTATAGTTTCTTGAACGCAACGAAGGATACCTAAATGTGTTCCAAGTTGAGTCACATGTGCACTCGTCATAAACTAAGCCAGCGAATACATGGCTGGAGGTGGCGCCGCAGTCGCTTGCCATTTTCTATCTGCGGTGCATTTCCATTGCGCTCAAGCTAAAAAAGTCGCCGATGGCCAGAAGATTCGTCGCTTCGGCATATTTTTCATATTTCCGATGAGAATAAAAGCAAACCTTTGTTGTCAGAGTGTTCGTCACTTCGCCTTTATTCAATTCAGCTCATAAAAACTACGAAGGAGGCCGCAGGTAAGTAGAAATTAAGCGGTAATGAAGTGCCCCTTAAGCCTATCGTATAGTTTCTTGAACGCAACGAAGGATACCTAAATGTATTCCTAGTTGAGCCACTTGTGCACTCGTCATAAACTAAGGCAGCGAATACATGGCTGGAGGTGGCGCCGCTGTCGCTTGCCATTTTCTATCGGCGGTGCATTTCCATTGCGCTCAAGCTAAAAAAGTCGCCGATGGCCAGAAGATTCGTCGCTTCGGCACATTTTTCATATTTCCGATGGGAATAAAAGCAAACCTCTTTTGTCAGAGTGTTCGTAACATCGCCTTTATTCAATTCAGCTCATAATAACTACGAAGGAGGCCGCAGGTAAGTAGAAATTAAGCGCTAATGAAGTGCCCCTTAAGCCTATCGTCCAGTTTCTTGAATGTAACGAAGGATACCTAAATGTGTTCCTAGTTGGGCTACAAGTGCACTTGTCATAAACTCAGCCAGCGAATGCACGGCGGCAGGTGGCGCCGCCGTCGCTTGCCATTTTCTATCGGCGGTGCATTTCCATTGCGCTAAAGCTAAAAAAGTCGCCGATGGCCAGAAGATTCGTCGCTTCGGCATATTTTTCATATTTCCGTTGGGAATAAAAGCACACTTTTCTTGTCAGAGTGGTCATCACTTCGCCTTTATTCAATTGAGCTCATAATAACTACGAAGGAGGCCGCAGGTAAGTAGAAATTAAGCGGTAATGAAGCGCCCCTTAAGCCTATCGTATAGTTTCTTGAACGCAACGAAGGATACCTAAATGTATTCCTAGTTGAGCCACATGTGCACTCGTCATAAACTCAGCCAGCGAATACATGGCGGGAGGCGGCGCCGCAGTCGCTTGCCATTTTCTATCTGCGGTGCATTTCCATTGCGCTCAAGCTAAAAAAGTCGCCGATGGCCAGAAGAATCGTCGCTTCGGCATATTTTTCTTATTTCCGATGGGAATAAAAGCGAACTTTTCTTGTCAGAGTGGTCATCACTTCGCCTTTATTCAAGTGAGCTCATCATAACTACGAAGGAGGCCGCAGGTAAGTAGAAATTAAGCGGTACTGAAGCGCCCCTTAAGCCTATCGTATAGTTTCTTGAACGGATCGAAGGATACCTAAAAGTGTTCCTAGTTGAGCCACTTCTACACTCGTCATAAACTCAGGCAGCGAATACATGGCTGGAGGTGGCGCCGCCGTCGCTTGCCATTTTCTATCTGCGGTGCATTTCCATTGCGCTCAAGCTAAAAAAGTCGCCGATGGCCAGAAGATTTGTCGCTTCGGCATATTTTTCATATTTCCGATGGGAATAGAAGCAAACCTTTTTTGGCAGAGTGTTCGTAACTTCGCCTTTATTCAATTCAGCTCATAATAACTACGATGGAGGCCGCAGGTAAGTAGAAATTAAGCGCTAACGAAGTGCCCCTTAAGCCTATCGTCCAGTTTCTTGAACGCAACGAAGGATACCTAAATGTATTCCTAGTTGAGCCACATGTGCACTCGTCATAAACTCAGGCAGCGAATACATGGCTGGAGGTGGCGCCGCAGTCGCTTGCCATTTTCTATCGGCGGTGCATTTCCATTGCGCTCAAGCTAAAAAAGTCGCCGATGGCCAGAAGATTCGTCGCTTCGGCATATTTTTCATATATCCGATGGGAATGAAAGCGAACTTTTCTTGTCAGAGTGGTCATCACTTCGCCTTTATTCAACTGAGCTCATAATAACTACGAAGGAGGCCGCAGGTAAGTAGAAATTAAGCGCTAATGAAGTGCCCCTTAAGCCTATAGTCCAGTTTCTTGAACGCAACGAAGGATACCTAAATGTATTCCTAGTTGAGCCACATGTGCACTCGTCATAAACTCAGGCAGCGAATACATGGCTGGAGGTGGCGCCGCAGTCGCTTGCCGTTTTCTATCGGAGGTGCATTTTCATTGCGCTCAAGCTAAAAAAGTCGCTGATTGCCAGAAGAATCGTCGCTTCGGCATATTTTTCATATTTTGGATGGGAATGAAAGCGAACTTTTCTTGTCAGAGTGGTCCTCACTTCGCTTTTATTCAATTGAGCTCATAATAACTACGAAGGAGGCCGCAGGTAAGTAGAAATTAAGCGCTAATGAAGTGCCCCTTAAGCCTATCCTGTAGTTTCTTGAACGCAACGAAAGGTAACCTAAATGTATTCCTAGTTGAGCCACATGTGCACTTGTCATAAACACAGCCAGCGAATACATGGCGGGAGGCGGCGCCGCAGTCGCTTGCCATTTTCTATCTGCGGTGCATTTCCATTGCGCTCAAGCTAAAAAAGTCGCCGATGGCCAGAAGAATCGTCGCTTCGGCATATTTTTCATATTTCCGATGGGAATAAAAGCGAACTTTTCTTGTCAGAGTGGTCATCACTTCGCCTTTATTCAATTGAGCTCATTATAACTACGAAGGAGGCCGCAGGTAAGTAGAAATTAAGCGGTAATGAAGCGCCCCTTAAGCCTATCGTATAGTTTCTTGAACGCAACGAAGGATACCTAAATGTATTCCTAGTTGAGCCACATGTGCACTCGTCATAAACTCAGGCAGCGAATACATGGCTGGAGGTGGCGCCGCAGTCGCTTGCCATTTTCTATCGGCGGTGCATTTCCATTGCGCTCAAACTAAAATAGTCGCCGATGGCCAGAAGATTCGTCGCTTCGGCATATTTTTCATATTTCCGATGGGAATAAAAGCGAACTTTTCTTGTCAGAGTGGTCATCACTTCGCTTTTATTCAATTGAGCTCATAATAACTACGAAGGAGGCCGCAGGTAAGTAGAAATTAAGCGGTAATGAAGCTCCCTTTAAGCCTATCGTATAGTTTCTAGCACGCAACGAAGGATACCTTAATGTGTTCCTAGTTGACCCACATGTGCAATCGTCATAAACTCAGCCAGCGAATACACGGCGGGAGGTGGCGCCGCAGTCGCTTGCCGTTTTCTATCGGCGGTGCATTTCCATTGCGCTCAAGCTAAAAAAGTCGCTGATGGCCAGAAGATTCGTCGCTTCGGCATATTTTTCATATTTCCGATGGGAATAAAAGCACACTTTTCTTGTCAGAGTGGTCATCACTTCGCCTTTATTCAATTGATCTCATAATAACTACGATGGAGGCCGCAAGTAAGTAGAAATTAAGCGCTAATAAAGTGCCCCTTAAGCCTATCGTCCAGTTTCTTGAACGCAACGAGGGATATCTAAAAGTGTTCCTAGTTGACCCACATGTGCAATCGTCATAAACTCAGCCAGCGAATACACGGCGGGAGGTGGCGCCGCATTCGCTTGCCGTTTTCTATCGGAGGTGCATTTCCATTGCGCTCAAGCTAAAAAAGTCGCTGATGGCCAGAAGATTCGTCGCTTCGGCATATTTTTCATATATCCGATGGGAATGAAAGCGAACTTTTCTTGTCAGAGTGGTCATCACTTCGCCTTTATTCAACTGAGCTCATAATAACTACGAAGGAGGCCGCAGGTAAGTAGAAATTAAGCGCTAATGAAGTGCCCCTTAAGCCTATCGTCCAGTTTCTTGAACGCAACGAAGGATACCTAAATGTATTCCTAGTTGAGCCACATGTGCACTCGTCATAAACTCAGGCAGCGAATACATGGCTGGAGGTGGCGCCGCAGTCGCTTGCCGTTTTCTATCGGAGGTGCATTTTCATTGCGCTCAAGCTAAAAAAGTCGCTGATTGCCAGAAGATTCGTCGCTTCGGCATATTTTTCATATTTTGGATGGGAATGAAAGCGAACTTTTCTTGTCAGAGTGGTCCTCACTTCGCTTTTATTCAATTGAGCTCATAATAACTACGAAGGAGGCCGCAGGTAAGTAGAAATTAAGCGCTAATGAAGTGCCCCTTAAGCCTATCCTGTAGTTTCTTGAACGCAACGAAAGGTAACCTAAATGTATTCCTAGTTGAGCCACATGTGCACTTGTCATAAACACAGCCAGCGAATACATGGCGGGAGGCGGCGCCGCAGTCGCTTGCCATTTTCTATCTGCGGTGCATTTCCATTGCGCTCAAGCTAAAAAAGTCGCCGATGGCCAGAAGAATCGTCGCTTCGGCATATTTTTCATATTTCCGATGGGAATAAAAGCAAACCTTTTTTGTCAGAGTGGTCATCACTTCGCCTTTATTCAAGTGAGCTCATAATAACTACGAAGGAGGCCGCAGGTAAGTAGAAATTAAGCGGTACTGAAGCGCCCCTTAAGCCTATCGTATAGTTTCTTGAACGGATCGAAGGATACCTAAAAGTGTTCCTAGTTGAGCCACTTGTACACTCGTCATAAACTCAGGCAGCGAATACATGGCTGGAGGTGGCGCCGCCGTCGCTTGCCATTTTCTATCTGCGGTGCATTTCCATTGCGCTCAAGCTAAAAAAGTCGCCGATGGCCAGAAGATTCGTCGCTTCGGCATATTTTTCATATTTCCGATGGGAATAGAAGCAAACCTTTTTTGGCAGAGTGTTCGTAACTTCGCCTTTATTCAATTCAGCTCATAATAACTACGATGGAGGCCGCAGGTAAGTAGAAATTAAGCGCTAACGAAGTGCCCCTTAAGCCTATCGTCCAGTTTCTTGAACGCAACGAAGGATACCTAAATGTATTCCTAGTTGAGCCACATGTGCACTCGTCATAAACTCAGGCAGCGAATACATGGCTGGAGGTGGCGCCGCAGTCGCTTGCCATTTTCTATCGGCGGTGCATTTCCATTGCGCTCAAGCTAAAAAAGTCGCCGATGGCCAGAAGATTCGTCGCTTCGGCATATTTTTCATATATCCGATGGGAATGAAAGCGAACTTTTCTTGTCAGAGTGGTCATCACTTCGCCTTTATTCAACTGAGCTCATAATAACTACGAAGGAGGCCGCAGGTAAGTAGAAATTAAGCGCTAATGAAGTGCCCCTTAAGCCTATCGTCCAGTTTCTTGAACGCAACGAAGGATACCTAAATGTATTCCTAGTTGAGCCACATGTGCACTCGTCATAAACTCAGGCAGCGAATACATGGCTGGAGGTGGCGCCGCAGTCGCTTGCCGTTTTCTATCGGAGGTGCATTTTCATTGCGCTCAAGCTAAAAAAGTCGCTGATTGTCAGAAGATTCGTCGCTTCGGCATATTTTTCATATTTTGGATGGGAATGAAAGCGAACTTTTCTTGTCAGAGTGGTCCTCACTTCGCTTTTATTCAATTGAGCTCATAATAACTACGAAGGAGGCCGCAGGTAAGTAGAAATTAAGCGCTAATGAAGTGCCCCTTAAGCCTATCCTGTAGTTTCTTGAACGCAACGAAAGGTAACCTAAATGTATTCCTAGTTGAGCCACATGTGCACTTGTCATAAACACAGCCAGCGAATACATGGCGGGAGGCGGCGCCGCAGTCGCTTGCCATTTTCTATCTGCGGTGCATTTCCATTGCGCTCAAGCTAAAAAAGTCGCCGATGGCCAGAAGAATCGTCGCTTCGGCATATTTTTCATATTTCCGATGGGAATAAAAGCGAACTTTTCTTGTCAGAGTGGTCATCACTTCGCCTTTATTCAATTGAGCTCATTATAACTACGAAGGAGGCCGCAGGTAAGTAGAAATTAAGCGGTAATGAAGCGCCCCTTAAGCCTATCGTATAGTTTCTTGAACGCAACGAAGGATACCTAAATGTATTCCTAGTTGAGCCACATGTGCACTCGTCATAAACTCAGGCAGCGAATACATGGCTGGAGGTGGCGCCGCAGTCGCTTGCCATTTTCTATCGGCGGTGCATTTCCATTGCGCTCAAACTAAAAAAGTCGCCGATGGCCAGAAGATTCGTCGCTTCGGCATATTTTTCATATTTCCGATGGGAATAAAAGCGAACTTTTCTTGTCAGAGTGGTCATCACTTCGCTTTTATTCAATTGAGCTCATAATAACTACGAAGGAGGCCGCAGGTAAGTAGAAATTAAGCGGTAATGAAGCTCCCTTTAAGCCTATCGTATAGTTTCTAGCACGCAACGAAGGATACCTTAATGTGTTCCTAGTTGACCCACATGTGCAATCGTCATAAACTCAGCCAGCGAATACACGGCGGGAGGTGGCGCCGCAGTCGCTTGCCGTTTTCTATCGGCGGTGCATTTCCATTGCGCTCAAGCTAAAAAAGTCGCTGATGGCCAGAAGATTCGTCGCTTCGGCATATTTTTCATATTTCCGATGGGAATAAAAGCACACTTTTCTTGTCAGAGTGGTCATCACTTCGCCTTTATTCAATTGATCTCATAATAACTACGATGGAGGCCGCAAGTAAGTAGAAATTAAGCGCTAATGAAGTGCCCCTTAAGCCTATCGTCCAGTTTCTTGAACGCAACGAGGGATATCTAAAAGTGTTCCTAGTTGACCCACATGTGCAATCGTCATAAACTCAGCCAGCGAATACACGGCGGGAGGTGGCGCCGCATTCGCTTGCCGTTTTCTATCGGAGGTGCATTTCCATTGCGCTCAAGCTAAAAAAGTCGCTGATGGCCAGAAGATTCGCCGCTTCGGCATATTTTTCATATTTCCGATGGGAATAAAAGCAAACCTTTTTTGTCAGAGTGTTCGTAACTTCGCCTTTATTCAATTCAGCTCATAATAACTACGAAAGAGACCGCAAGTAAGTAGAAATTAAGCGCCAATGAAGTGCCCCTTAAGCCTATCGTCCAGTTTCTTGAACGTAACGAGGGATATCTAAAAGTGTTCCTAGTTGACCCACATGTGCAATCGTCATAAACTCAGCCAGCGAATACACGGCGGGAGGTGGCGCCGCAGTCGCTTGCCGTTTTCTATCGGAGGTGCATTTCCATTGCGCTCAAGCTAAAAAAGTCGCTGATGGCCAGAAGATTCGCCGCTTCGGCATATTTTTCATATTTCCGATGGGAATAAAAGCAAACCTTTTTTGTCAGAGTGTTCGTAACTTCGCCTTTATTCAATTCAGCTCATAATAACTACGAAAGAGACCGCAAGTAAGTAGAAATTAAGCGCCAATGAAGTGCCCCTTAAGCCTATCGTCCAGTTTCTTGAACGCAACGAGGGATATCTAAGAGTGTTCCTAGTTGACCCACATGTGCAATCGTCATAAACTCAGCCAGCGAATACACGGCGGGAGGTGGCGCCGCAGTCGCTTGCCGTTTTCTATCGGAGGTGCATTTTCATTGCGCTCAAGCTAAAAAAGTCGCTGATGGCCAGAAGATTCGTCGCTTCGGCATATTTTTCATATTTCCGATGGGAATAAAAGCATACTTTTCTTGTCAGAGTGTTCGTCACTTCGCTTTTATTCAATTGAGCTCATAATAACTACGAAGGAGGCCGCAGGTAAGTAGAAATTAGGCGGTAATGAAGCTCCCCTTAAGCCTATGGTATAGTTTCTAGCACGCAACGAAGGATACCTTAATGTGTTCCTAGTTGAGCCACATGTGCACTCGTCATAAACTCAGCCAGCGAATACATGGCTGGAGGTGGCGCCGCAGTCGCTTGCCGTTTTCTATCGGCGGTGCATTTCCATTGCGCTCAAGCTAAAATAGTCGCCGATGGCCAGAAGATTCGTCGCTTCGGCATATTTTTCATATTTCCGATGGGAATAAAGCAAACCTTTTTTGTCAGAGTGTTCGTAACTTCGCCTTTATTAAATTCAGCTCATAATAACTACGAAGGAGGCCGCAGGTAAGTAGAAATTAAGCGGTAATGAAGCTCCCCTTAAGCCTATCGTATAGTTTCTAGCACGCAACGAAGGATACCTTAATGTGTTCCTAGTTGAGCCACATGTGCACTCGTCATAAACTAAGCCAGCGAATACATGGCTGGAGGTGGCGCCGCAGTCGCTTGCCGTTTTCTATCGGCGGTGCATTTCCATTGCGCTCAAGCTAAAATAGTCGCCGATGGCCAGAAGATTCGTCGCTTCGGCATATTTTTCATATTTCCGATGGGAATAAAGCAAACCTTTTTTGTCAGAGTGTTCGTAACTTCGCCTTTATTAAATTCAGCTCATAATAACTACGAAGGAGGCCGCAAGTAAGTAGAAATTAAGCGCTAATGAAGTGCCCTTTAAGCCTATCGTCCAGTTTCTTGAACGTAACGAGGGATACCTAAATGTGTTCCTAGTTGAGCCACAAGTGCACTTGTCAAAAACTCAGCCAGCGAATCCATGGCGGGAGGCGGCGCCGCAGTCGCTTGCCATTTTCTATCTGCGGTGCATTTCCATTGCGCTCAAGCTAAAAAAGTCGCCGATGGCCAGAAGATTCGTCGCTTCGGCATATTTTTCATATTTCTGATGGGAATAAAAGCGAACTTTTCTTGTCAGAGTGTTCGTCACTTCGGTTTTATTTAATTGAGCTCATAATAACTACGAAGGAGGCCGCAGGTAAGTAGAAATTAAGCGGTAATGAAGCTCCCCTTAAGCCTATCGTATAGTTTCTAGCACGCAACAAAGGATACCTTTATGTGTTCCTAGTTGACCCACATGTGCAATCGTCATAAACTCAGCCAGCGAATCCATGGCGGGAGGTGGCGCCGCAGTCGCTTGCCGTTTTCTATCGGCGGTGCATTTCCATTGCGCTCAAGCTAAAAAAGTCGCCGATGGCCAGAAGATTCGTCGCTTCGGCATATTTTTCATATTTCCGATGGGAATGAAAGCGAACTTTTCTTGTCAGAGTGGTCCTCACTTCGCTTTTATTCGATTGAGCTCATAATAACTACGAAGGAGGCCGCAGGTAAGTAGAAATTAAGCGCTAATGAAGTGCCCCTTAAGCCTATCCTGTAGTTTCTTGAACGCAACGAAAGGTAACCTAAATGTGTTCCTAGTTGAGCCACATGTGCACTTGTCATAAACTCAGCCAGCGAATACATGGCGGGAGGCGGCGCCGCAGTCGCTTGCCATTTTCTATCTGCGGTGCATTTCCATTGCGCTCAATCTAAAAAAGTCGCCGATGGCCAGAAGAATCGTCGCTTCGGCATATTTTTCATATTTCCGATGGGAATAAAAGCGAACTTTTCTTGTCAGAGTGGTCATCACTTCGCCTTTATTCAATTGAGCTCATAATAACTACGAAGGAGGCCGCAGGTAAGTAGAAATTAAGCGCTAATGAAGTGCCCCTTAAGCCTATCGTATAGTTTCTTGAACGGAACGAAGGATACCTAAATGTGTTCCAAGTTGAGTCACATGTGCACTCGTCATAAACTAAGCCAGCCAATACATGGCTGGAGGTGGCGCCGCAGTCGCTTGCCATTTTCTATCTGCGGTGCATTTCCATTGCGCTCAAGCTAAAAAAGTCGCCGATGGCCAGAAGATTCGTCGCTTCGGCATATTTTTCATATTTCCGATGGGAATAAAAGCGAACTTTTCTATCAGAGTGGTCATCACTTCGCTTTTATTCAATTGAGCTCATAATAACTACGAAGGAGGCCGCAGGTAAGTAGAAATTAAGCGCTAATGAAGTGCCCCTTAAGCCTATCCTGTAGTTTCTTGAACGCAACGAAGGGTAACCTAAATGTATTCCTAGTTGAGCCACATGTGCACTTGTCATAAACTCAGCCAGCGAATACATGGCGGGAGGCGGCGCCGCAGTCGCTTGCCATTTTCTATCTGCGGTGCATTTCCATTGCGCTCAATCTAAAAAAGTCGCCGATGGCCAGAAGATTCGTCGCTTCGGCATATTTTTCATATTTCCGATGGGAATGAAAGCGAACTTTTCTTGTCAGAGTGGTTATCACTTCGCTTTTATTCAATTGAGCTCATAATAACTACGAAGGAGGCCGCAGGTAAGTAGAAATTAAGCGCTAATGAAGTGCCCCTTAAGCCTATCGTGTAGTTTCTTGAACTCAACGAAGGATACCTAAATGTATTCCTAGTTGAGCCACATGTGCACTCGTCATAAACTCAGCCAGCGAATACATGGCGGGAGGCGGCGCCGCAGTCGCTTGCCATTTTCTATCTGCAGTGCATTTCCATTGCGCTCAAGCTAAAAAAGTCGCCGATGGCCAGAAGATTCGTCGCTTCGGCATATTTTTCATATTTCCGATGGGAATAAAAGCACACTTTTCTTGTCAGAGTGGTCATCACTTCGCCTTTATTCAATTGAGCTCATAATAACTACGAAGGAGGCAGCAGGTAAGTAGAAATGACGCGCTAATGAAGTGCCCCTTAAGCCTATCGTATAGTTTCTTGAACGTAACGAAGGATACCTAAAAGTGTTCCTAGTTGAGCCACTTGTACACTCGTCATAAACTCAGGCAGCGAATACATGGCTGGAGGTGGCGCCACCGTCGCTTGCCATTTTCTATCTGCGGTGCATTTCCATTGCGCTCAAGCTAAAAAAGTCGCCGATGGCCAGAAGATTCGTCGCTTCGGCATATTTTTCATATTTCCGATGGGAATAGAAGCAAACCTTTTTTGGCAGAGTGTTCGTAACTTCGCCTTTATTCAATTCAGCTTATAATAACTACGATGGAGGCCGCAGGTAAGTAGAAATTAAGCGCTAATGAAGTGCCCCTTAAGCCTATCGTATAGTTTCTTGAACGCAACGAAGGATACCTAAATGTATTCCTAGTTGAGCCACATGTGCACTCGTCATAAACTCAGGCAGCGAATACATGGCTGGAGGTGGCGCCGCAGTCGCTTGCCATTTTCTATCGGCGGTGCATTTCCATTGCGCTCAAGCTAAAAAAGTCGCCGATGGCCAGAAGATTCGTCGCTTCGGCATATTTTTCATATTTCCGATGGGAATAAAAGCGAACTTTTCTTGTCAGAGTGGTCATCACTCCGCTTTTATTCAATTGAGCTCATAATAACTACGAAGGAGGCCGCAGGTAAGTAGAAATTAAGCGGTAATGAAGCTCCCTTTAAGCCTATCGTATTGTTTCTAGCACGCAACGAAGGATACCTTAATGTGTTCCTAGTTGACCCACATGTGCAATCGTCATAAACTCAGCCAGCGAATACACGGCGGGAGGTGGCGCCGCATTCGCTTGCCGTTTTCTATCGGCGGTGCATTTCCATTGCGCTCAAGCTAAAAAAGTCACGGATGGCCAGAAGATTCGTCGCTTCGGCATATTTTTCATATTTCTGATGGGAATAGAAGCAAACCTTTTTTGGCAGAGTGTTCGTAACTTCGCCTTTATTCAATTCAGCTTATAATAACTACGATGGAGGCCGCAGGTAAGTAGAAATTAAGCGCTAATGAAGTGCCCCTTAAGCCTATCGTATAGTTTCTTGAACGCAACGAAGGATACCTAAATGTATTCCTAGTTGAGCCACATGTGCACTCGTCATAAACTCAGCCAGCGAATACATGGCGGGAGGCGGCGCCGCAGTCGCTTGCCATTTTCTATCTGCGGTGCATTTCCATTGCGCTCAAGCTAAAAAAGTCGCCGATGGCCAGAAGATTCGTCGCTTCGGCATATTTTTCATATTTCCGATGGGAATAAAAGCACACTTTTCTTGTCAGAGTGGTCATCACTTCGCCTTTATTCAATTGAGCTCATAATAACTACGAAGGAGGCAGCAGGTAAGTAGAAATTACGCGCTAATGAAGTGCCCCTTAAGCCTATTGTATAGTTTCTTGAACGTAACGAAGGATACCTAAAAGTGTTCCTAGTTGAGCCACTTGTACGCTCGTCATAAACTCAGGCAGCGAATACATGGCTGGAGGTGGCGCCGCCGTCGCTTGCCATTTTCTATCTGCGGTGCATTTCCATTGCGCTCAAGCTAAAAAAGTCGCCGATGGCCAGAAGATTCGTCGCTTCGGCATATTTTTCATATTTCCGATGGGAATAGAAGCAAACCTTTTTTGGCAGAGTGTTCGTAACTTCGCCTTTATTCAATTCAGCTCATAATAACTACGATGGAGGCCGCAGGTAAGTAGAAATTAAGCGCTAATGAAGTGCCCCTTAAGCCTATCGTCCACTTTCTTGAACGCAACGAAGGATACCTAAATGTATTCCTAGTTGAGCCACATGTGCACTCGTCATAAACTCAGGCAGCGAATTCATGGCTGGAGGTGGCGCCGCAGTCGCTTGCCATTTTCTATCGGCGGTGCATTTCCATTGCGCTCAAGCTAAAAAAGTCGCCGATGGCCAGAAGATTCGTCGCTTCGGCATATTTTTCATATTTCCGATGGGAATGAAAGCGAACTTTTCTTGTCAGAGTGGTCATCACTTCGCTTTTATTCAATTGAGCTCATAATAACTACGAAGGAGGCCGCAGGTAAGTAGAAATTAAGCGGTAATGAAGCTCCCTTTAAGCCTATTGTATAGTTTCTAGCATGCAACGAAGGATACCTTAATGTGTTCCTAGTTGACCCACATGTGCAATCGTCATAAACTCAGCCAGCGAATACACGGCGGGAGGTGGCGCCGCAGTCGCTTGCCGTTTTCTATCGGCGGTGCATTTCCATTGCGCTCAAGCTAAAAAAGTCGCTGATGGCCTGAAGATTCGTCGCTTCGGCATATTTTACATATTTCAGATGGGAATAAAAGCACACTTTTCTTGTCAGAGTGGTCATCACTTCGCCTTTATTCAATTGAGCTCATAATAACTACGAAAGAGGCCGCAAGTAAGTAGAAATCAAGCGCTAATGAAGTGCCCCTTAAGCCTATCGTCCAGTTTCTCGAACGTAACGAGGGATACCTAAAAGTGTTCCTTGTTGAGCCACATGTGCACTCGTCATAAACTCAGGCAGCGAATACATGGCTGGAGGTGGCGCCGCAGTCGCTTGCCATTTTCTATCGGCGGTGCATTTCCATTGCGCTCAAGCTAAAAAAGTCGCCGATGGCCAGAAGATTCGTCGCTTCGGCATATTTTTCATATTTCCGATGGGAATGAAAGCGAACTTTTCTTGTCAGAGTGGTCATCACTTCGCCTTTATTCAATTGAGCTCATAATAACTACGAAGGAGGCCGCAGGTAAGTAGAAATTGAGCGGTAATGAAGCTCCCCTGAAGCCTATCGTATAGTTTCTAGCACGCAACGAAGGATACCTTAATGTGTTCCTAGTTGAGCCACATGTGCACTTGTCATAAACTCAGCCAGCGAATACATGGCGGGAGGCGGCGCCGCAGTCGCTTGCCATTTTCTATCTGCGGTGCATTTCCATTGCGCTCAAGCTAAAAAAGTCGCCGATGGCCAGAAGATTCGTCGCTTCGGCATATTTCTCATATTTCCGATGAGAATAAAAGCGAACTTTTCTTGTCAGAGTGGTCATCACTTCGCCTTTATTCAATTGAGCTCATAATAACTACGAAGGAGGCCGCAGGTAAGTAGAAATTAAGCGGCAATGAGGCGCCCCTTAAGCCTGTCGTATAATTTCTTGAACGCAATGAAAGATACCTAAATGTATTCCTAGTTGAGCCACATGTGCACTCGTCATAAACTCAGCCAGCGAATACATGGCGGGAGGCGGCGCCGCAGTCGCTTGCCATTTTCTATCTGCGGCGCATTTCCATTGCGCTCAAGCTAAAAAAGTCGCCGATGGCCAGAAGAATCGTCGCTTCGGCATATTTTTTATATTTCCGATGGGAATAAAAGCGAACTTTTTTTGTCAGAGTGGTCATCACTTCGCCTTTATTCAATTGAGCTCATAATAACTACGAAGGAGGCCGCAGGTAAGTAGAAATTAAGCGGTAATGAAGCGCCCCTTAAGCCTATCCTGTAGTTTCTTGAACGCAACGAAGGGTAACCTAAATGTATTCCTAGTTGAGCCACATGTGCACTTGTCATAAACTCAGCCAGCGAATACATGGCGGGAGGCGGCGCCGCAGTCGCTTGCCATTTTCTATCTGCGGTGCATTTCCATTGCGCTCAAGCTAAAAAAGTCGCCGATGGCCAGAAGATTCGTCGCTTCGGCATATTTTTCATATTTCCGATGAGAATAAAAGCGAACTTTTCTTGTCAGAGTGGTCATCACTTCGCCTTTATTCAATTGAGCTCATAATAACTACGAAGGAGGCCGCAGGTAAGTAGAAATTAAGCGGTAATGAAGCGCCCCTTAAGCCTATCGTATAGTTTCTTGAACGCAACGAAGGATACCTAAATGTATTCCTAGTTGAGCCACGTGTGCACTCGTTATAAACTCAGCCAGCGAATACATGGCGGGAGGCGGCGCCGCAGTCGCTTGCCATTTTCTATCTGCGGTGCATTTCCATTGCGCTCAAGCTAAAAAAGTCGCCGATGGCCAGAAGATTCGTCGCTTCGGCATATTTTTCATATTTCCGATGGGAATAAAAGCGAACTTTTCTTGTCAGAGTGGTCATCACTTCGCTTTTATTCAGTTGAGCTCATAATAACTACGAAGGAGGCCGCAGGTAAGTAGAAATTAAGCGCTAATGAAGTGCCCCTTAAGCCTATCCTGTAGTTTCTTGAACGCAACGAAGGGTAACCTAAATGTATTCCTAGTTGAGCCACATGTGCACTTGTCATAAACTCAGCCAGCGAATACATGGCGGGAGGCGGCGCCGCAGTCGCTTGCCATTTTCTATCTGCGGTGCATTTCCATTGCGCTCAAGCTAAAAAAGTCGCCGATGGCCAGAAGATTCGTCGCTTCGGCATATTTTTCATATTTCCGATGGGAATGAAAGCGAACTTTTCTTGTCAGAGTGGTCATCACTTCGCTTTTATTCAATTGAGCTCATAATAACTACGACGGAGGCCGCAGGTAAGTAGAAATTAAGCGCCAATGAAGTGCCCCTTAAGCCTATTCTGTAGTTTCTTGAACGCAACGAAGGGTAACCTAAATGTATTCCTAGTTGAGCCACATGTGCACTTGTCATAAACTCAGCCAGCGAATACATGGCGGGAGGCGGCGCCGCAGTCGCTTGCCATTTTCTATCTGCGGTGCATTTCCATTGCGCTCAAGCTAAAAAAGTCGCCGATGGCCAGAAGATTCGTCGCTTCGGCATATTTTTCATATTTCCGATGGGAATGAAAGCGAACTTTTCTTGTCAGAGTGGTCATCACTTCGCTTTTATTCAATTGAGCTCATAATAACTACGAAGGAGGCCGCAGGTAAGTAGAAATTAAGCGCTAATGAAGTGCCCCTTAAGCCTATCCTGTAGTTTCTTGAACGCAACGAAGGGTAACCTAAATGTATTCCTAGTTGAGCCACATGTGCACTTGTCATAAACTCAGCCAGCGAATACATGGCGGGAGGCGGCGCCGCAGTCGCTTGCCATTTTCTATCTGCGGTGCATTTCCATTGCGCTCAAGCTAAAAAAGTCGCCGATGGCCAGAAGATTCGTCGCTTCGGCATATTTTTCATATTTCCGATGGGAATGAAAACTTTTCTTGTCAGAGTGGTCATCACTTCGCTTTTATTCAATTGAGCTCATAATAACTACGACGGAGGCCGCAGGTAAGTAGAAATTAAGCGCTAATGAAGTGCCCCTTAAGCCTATCCTGTAGTTTCTTGAACGCAACGAAGGGTAACCTAAATGTATTCCAAGTTGAGCCACATGTGCACTTGTCATAAACTCAGCCAGCGAATACATGGCGGGAGGCGGCGCCGCAGTCGCTTGCCATTTTCTATCTGCGGTGCATTTCCATTGCGCTCAAGCTAAAAAAGTCGCCGATGGCCAGAAGATTCGTCGCTTCGGCATATTTTTCATATTTCCGATGAGAATAAAAGCGAACTTTTCTTGTCAGAGTGGTCATCACTTCGCCTTTATTCAATTGAGCTCATAATAACTACGAAGGAGGCCGCAGGTAAGTAGAAATTAATCGGTAATGAAGCGCCCCTTAAGCCTATCGTATAGTTTCTTGAACGCAACGAAGGATACCTAAATGTATTCCTAGTTGAGCCACGTGTGCACTCGTTATAAACTCAGCCAGCGAATACATGGCGGGAGGCGGCGCCGCAGTCGCTTGCCATTTTCTATCTGCGGTGCATTTCCATTGCGCTCAAGCTAAAAAAGTCGCCGATGGCCAGAAGATTCGTCGCTTCGGCATATTTTTCATATTTCCGATGGGAATAAAAGCGAACTTTTCTTGTCAGAGTGGTCATCAGTTCGCTTTTATTCAATTGAGCTCATAATAACTACGAAGGAGGCCGCAGGTAAGTAGAAATTAAGCGCTAATGAAGTGCCCCTTAAGCCTATCCTGTAGTTTCTTGAACGCAACGAAGGGTAACCTAAATGTATTCCTAGTTGAGCCACATGTGCACTTGTCATAAACTCAGCCAGCGAATACATGGCGGGAGGCGGCGCCGCAGTCGCTTGCCATTTTCTATCTGCGGTGCATTTCCATTGCGCTCAAGCTAAAAAAGTCGCCGATGGCCAGAAGATTCGTCGCTTCGGCATATTTTTCATATTTCCGATGGGAATGAAAGCGAACTTTTCTTGTCAGAGTGGTCATCACTTCGCTTTTATTCAATTGAGCTCATAGTAACTACGAAGGAGGCCGCAGGTAAGTAGAAATTAAGCGCTAATGAAGTGCCCCTTAAGCCTATCCTGTAGTTTCTTGAACGCAACGAAGGGTAACCTATATGTATTCCTAGTTGAGCCACATGTGCACTTGTCATAAACTCAGCCAGCGAATACATGGCGGGAGGCGGCGCCGCAGTCGCTTGCCATTTTCTATCTGCGGTGCATTTCCATTGCGCTCAAGCTAAAAAAGTCGCCGATGGCCAGAAGATTTGTCGCTTCGGCATATTTTTCATATTTCCGATGAGAATAAAAGCGAACTTTTCTTGTCAGAGTGGTCATCACTTCGCCTTTATTCAATTGAGCTCATAATAACTACGAAGGAGGCCGCAGGTAAGTAGAAATTAAGCGGTAATGAGGCGCCCCTTAAGCCTATCGTATAGTTTCTTGAACGCAACGAAAGATACCTAAATGTATTCCTAGTTGAGCCACATGTGCACTCGTCATAAACTCAGCCAGCGAATACATGGCGGAGGCGGCGCCGCAGTCGCTTGCCATTTTCTATCTGCGGTGCATTTCCATTGCGCTCAAGCTAAAAAAGTCGCCGATGGCCAGAAGAATCGTCGCTTCGGCATATTTTTCATATTTCCGATGGGAATAATAGCGAACTTTTCTTGTCAGAGTGGTCATCACTTCGCCTTTATTCAATTGAGCTCATAATAACTACGAAGGAGGCCGCAGGTAAGTAGAAATTGAGAGCTAATGAAGTGCCCCTTAAGCCTATCGTCCAGTTTCTTGAACGCAATGAAGGATACCTAAATGTATTCCTAGTTGAGCCACATGTGCACTCGTCATAAACTCAGCCAGCGAATACATGGCGGGAGGCGGCGCCGCAGTCGCTTGCCATTTTCTATCTGCGGTGCATTTCCATTGCGCTCAAGCTAAAAAAGTCGCCGATGGCCAGAAGATTCGTCGCTTCGGCATATTTTTCATATTTCCGATCTGAATAAAAGCACACTTTTCCTGTCAGAGTGGTCATCACTTCGCCTTTATTCAATTGAGCTCATAATAACTACGAAGGAGGCCGCAGGTAAGTAGAAATTAAGCGCTAATGAAGTGCCCCTTAAGCCTATCGTCCAGTTTCTTGAACGCAACGAAGGATACCTATATATATTCCTAGTTGAGCCACATGTGCACTCGTCATAAACTCAGCCAGCGAATACATGGCGGGAGGCGGCGCCGCAGTCGCTTGCCCTTTTCTATCGGTGGTGCATTTCCTTTGCGCTCAAGCTAAAAAAGTCACCGATGGCCAGAAGATTCGTCGCTTCGGCATATTTTTCATATTTCCGATGGGAATAAAAGCAAACCTTTTTTGGCAGAGTGTTCGTAACTTCGCCTTTATTCAATTCAGCTCATAATAACTACGAAGGAGGCCACAGGTAAGTAGAAATTAAGCGCTAATGAAGTGCCCCTTAAGCCTTTCGTATAGTTTCTTGAACGCAACGAAGGATACCTAAATGTATTCCTAGTTGAGCCACATGTGCACTCGTCATAAACTCAGGCAGCGAATACATGGCTGGAGGTGGCGCCGCAGTCGCTTGCCATTTTCTATCTGCGGTGTATTTCCATTGCGCTCAAGCTAAAAAAGTCACCGATGGCCAGAAGATTCGTCGCTTCGGCATATTTTTCATATTTCCGATGGGAATAAAAGCAAACCTTTTTTGTCAGAGTGTTCGTAACTTCGCCTTTATTCAATTCAGCTCATAATAACTACGAAGGAGGCCGCAGGTAAGTAGAAATTAAGCGCTAATGAAGTGCCCCTTAAGCCTATCGTATAGTTTCCTGAACGCAACGAAGGATACCTAAATGTATTCCTAGTTGAGCGACTTGTACACTCGTCATAAACTCAGGCAGCGAATACATGGCTGGAGGTGGCGCCGCCGTCGCTTGCCATTTCCTATCGGCGGTGCATTTCCATTGCGCTCAAGCTAAAAAAGTCGCCGATGGCCAGAAGATTCTTCGCTTCGGCATATTTTTCATATTTCCGATGGGAATAAAAGCAAACCTTTTTTGTCAGAGTGTTCGTAACTTCGCCTTTATTGAATTCAGCTCATAATAACTACGAAGGAGGCCGCAGGTAAGTAGAAATTAAGAGCTAATGAAGGGCCCCTTTAGCCTTTCGTACTGTTTCTTGAACGCAACGAAGGATCCCTAAATGTATTCCTAGTTGAGCCACATGTGCACTCGACATAGAATCAGGCAGCGAATACATGGCTGGAGGTGGCGCCGCCGTCGCTTGCCATTTTCTATCGGCGGTGCATTTCCATTGCGCTCAAGCTAAAAAAGTCGCCGATGGCCAGAAGATTCGTCGCTTCGGCATATTTTTCATATTTCTGATGGGAATAAAAGCGAACTTTTCTCTTCAGAGTGTTCGTCACTTCGCTTTTATTCAATTGAGCTCATAATAACTACGAAGGAGGCCGCAGGTAAGTAGAAATTAAGCGGTAATGGAGCTCCCCTTAAGCCTATCGTATAGTTTCTAGCAGGCAACGAAGGATACCTTAATGTGTTCCTAGTTGAGCCACATGTGCACTCGTCATAAACTCAGCCAGCGAATACATGGCGGGAGGCGGCGCCGCAGTCGCTTGCCCTTTTCTATCGGCGGTGCATTTCCATTGCGCTCAAGCTAAAAAAGTCACCGATGGCCAGAAGATTCGTCGCTTCGGCATATTTTTCATATTTCCGATGGGAATAAAAGCAAACCTTTTTTGGCAGAGTGTTCGTAACTTCGCCTTTATTCAATTCAGCTCATAATAACTACGAAGGAGGCCGCAGGTAAGTAGAAATTAAGCGCTAATGAAGTGCCCCTTAAGCCTTTCGTATAGTTTCTTGAACGCAACGAAGGATACCTAAATGTATTCCTAGTTGAGCCACATGTGCACTCGTCATAAACTCAGGCAGTGAATACATGGCTGGAGGTGGCGCCGCAGTCGCTCTCCATTTTCTATCTGCGGTGTATTTCCATTGCGCTCAAGCTAAAAAAGTCACCGATGGCCAGAAGATTCGTCGCTTCGGCATATTTTTCATATTTCCGATGGGAATAAAAGCAAACCTTTTTTGTCAGAGTGTTCGTAACTTCGCCTTTATTCAATTCAGCTCATAATAACTACGAAGGAGGCCGCAGGTAAGTAGAAATTAAGCGCTAATGAAGTGCCCCTTAAGCCTATCGTATAGTTTCCTGAACGCAACGAAGGATACCTAAATGTATTCCTAGTTGAGCGACTTGTACACTCGTCATAAACTCAGGCAGCGAATACATGGCTGGAGGTGGCGCCGCCGTCGCTTGCCATTTCCTATCGGCGGTGCATTTCCATTGCGCTCAAGCTAAAAAAGTCGCCGATGGCCAGAAGATTCTTCGCTTCGGCATATTTTTCATATTTCCGATGGGAATAAAAGCAAACCTTTTTTGTCAGAGTGTTCGTAACTTCGCCTTTATTGAATTCAGCTCATAATAACTACGAAGGAGGCCGCAGGTAAGTAGAAATTAAGAGCTAATGAAGGGCCCCTTTAGCCTTTCGTACTGTTTCTTGAACGCAACGAAGGATCCCTAAATGTATTCCTAGTTGAGCTACATGTGCACTCGACATAGAATCAGGCAGCGAATACATGGCTGGAGGTGGCGCCGCCGTCGCTTGCCATTTTCTATCGGCGGTGCATTTCCATTGCGCTCAAGCTAAAAAAGTCGCCGATGGCCAGAAGATTCGTCGCTTCGGCATATTTTTCATATTTCTGATGGGAATAAAAGCGAACTTTTCTCTTCAGAGTGTTCGTCACTTCGCTTTTATTCAATTGAGCTCATAATAACTACGAAGGAGGCCGCAGGTAAGTAGAAATTAAGCGGTAATGGAGCTCCCCTTAAGCCTATCGTATAGTTTCTAGCAGGCAACGAAGGATACCTTAATGTGTTCCTAGTTGAGCCACATGTGCACTCGTCATAAACTCAGCCAGCGAATACATGGCGGGAGGCGGCGCCGCAGTCGCTTGCCCTTTTCTATCGGCGGTGCATTTCCATTGCACTCAAGCTAAAAAAGTCACCGATGGCCAGAAGATTCGTCGCTTCGGCATATTTTTCATATTTCCGATGGGAATAAAAGCAAACCTTTTTTGGCAGAGTGTTCGTAACTTCGCCTTTATTCAATTCAGCTCATAATAACTACGAAGGAGGCCGCAGGTAAGTAGAAATTAAGCGCTAATGAAGTGCCCCTTAAGCCTTTCGTATAGTTTCTTGAACGCAACGAAGGATACCTAAATGTATTCCTAGTTGAGCCACATGTGCACTCGTCATAAACTCAGGCAGTGAATACATGGCTGGAGGTGGCGCCGCAGTCGCTCTCCATTTTCTATCTGCGGTGTATTTCCATTGCGCTCAAGCTAAAAAAGTCACCGATGGCCAGAAGATTCGTCGCTTCGGCATATTTTTCATATTTCCGATGGGAATAAAAGCAAACCTTTTTTGTCAGAGTGTTCGTAACTTCGCCTTTATTCAATTCAGCTCATAATAACTACGAAGGAGGCCGCAGGTAAGTAGAAATTAAGCGCTAATGAAGTGCCCCTTAAGCCTATCGTATAGTTTCCTGAACGCAACGAAGGATACCTAAATGTATTCCTAGTTGAGCGACTTGTACACTCGTCATAAACTCAGGCAGCGAATACATGGCTGGAGGTGGCGCCGCCGTCGCTTGCCATTTCCTATCGGCGGTGCATTTCCATTGCGCTCAAGCTAAAAAAGTCGCCGATGGCCAGAAGATTCTTCGCTTCGGCATATTTTTCATATTTCCGATGGGAATAAAAGCAAACCTTTTTTGTCAGAGTGTTCGTAACTTCGCCTTTATTCAATTCAGCTCATAATAACTACGAAGGAGGCCGCAGGTAAGTAGAAATTAAGAGCTAATGAAGGGCCCCTTTAGCCTTTCGTACTGTTTCTTGAACGCAACGAAGGATCCCTAAATGTATTCCTAGTTGAGCCACATGTGCACTCGACATAAACTCAGGCAGCGAATACATGGCTGGAGGTGGCGCCGCCGTCGCTTGCCATTTTCTATCGGCGGTGCATTTCCATTGCGCTCAAGCTAAAAAAGTCGCCGATGGCCAGAAGATTCGTCGCTTCGGCATATTTTTCATATTTCTGATGGGAATAAAAGCGAACTTTTCTCTTCAGAGTGTTCGTCACTTCGCTTTTATTCAATTGAGCTCATATTAACTACGAAGGAGGCCGCAGGTAAGTAGAAATTAAGCGGTAATGAAGCTCCCCTTAAGCCTATCGTATAGTTTCTAGCACGCAACGAAGGATACCTTAATGTGTTCCTAGTTGACCCACATGTGTAATCGTCATAAACTCAGCCAGCGAATACACGGCGGGAGGTGGCGCCGCCGTCGCTTGCCATTTTCTATCTGCGGTGCATTTCCATTGCGCTCAAGCTAAAAATTCGCCGATGGCCAGAAGATTCGTCGCTTCGGCATATTTTTCATATTTATGATGGGAATAAAAGCAAACCTTTTTTGTCAGAGTGTTCGTAACTTCGCCTTTATTCAATTCAGCTCATAATAACTACGAAGGAGGCCGCAGGTAAGTAGAAATTAAGCGGTAATGAAGCTCCCCTTAAGCCTATCGTATAGTTTCTTGCACGCAACGAAGGATACCTTAATATGTTCCTAGTTGACCCACATGTGCAATCGTCATAAACTCAGCCAGCGAATACACGGCGGGAGGTGGCGCCGCAGTCGCTTGCCGTTTTCTATCGGCGGTGCATTTCCATTGCGCTCAAGCTAAAAAAGTCGCCGATGGCCAGAAGATTCGTCGCTTCGGCATATTTTTCATATTTCTGATGGGAATAAAAGCGAACTTTTCTCTTCAGAGTGTTCGTCACTTCGCTTTTATTCAATTGAGCTCATAATAACTACGAAGGAGGCCGCAGGTAAGTAGAAATTAAGCGGTAATGGAGCTCCCCTTAAGCCTATCGTATAGTTTCTAGCAGGCAACGAAGGATACCTTAATGTGTTCCTAGTTGACCCACATGTGCAATCGTCATAAACTCAGACAGCGAATCCACGGCGGGTGGTGGCGCCGCAGTCGCTTGCCGTTTTCTATCGGCGGTGCATTTCCATTGCGCTCAAGCTAAAAAAGTCGCCGATGGCCAGAAGATTCGTCGCTTCGGCATATTTTTCATATTTCCGATGGGAATAAAAGCAAACCTTTTTTGTCAGAGTGTTCGTAACATCGCCTTTATTCAATTCAGCTCATAATAACTATGTGACATTCCGTGTGTGCTACGAGGATCCACGTTCGACGGCGCGGCGTAGACGGAGACCCGTGACAGCGGCATCATCAATTACCCAGCCATGCTCTTTGAGTGACGACCAGAAAAACCGGACCCGCCGCCGCCCCGGGGAAACAGGCTTTATCCTCCCCAATTTCCGGTTACATTGTAGGACAAGGGAGCTGTCAGCGGGCCAGAGCGCGCCGTACCACAGCCGACGCTATGGGATACCGCGAAGACGACATTCTTTCCCTCCCCCCCCCCTTTGTCGTGGGCTATCGCCGGGAAGGCACCCACAGCTTCCCAGAAGGGCCGCGACGGACACCTGTCATGGCGGACAGGCAGTACTCGCCAAGAATGTGGAAAGACAGGCGCTAGTGAATTAGCTCCGAAGAGAGAGCCTGTGTATACTCTCACTTGAGAGAGAGTGGTGGCGTTTTTGTTGTTTATTTAGTTTGTATTGTTAACAGACTCTGGGTTCGAGGCTAAGCCCAACCCAAAGGGGTGGTCCCCATCTCGCATGTTATTTTGGATTGGAGAATTGATGCTTTGGGCGGGCCACTGGAAATGACCGCCCTTAGTCCTTTGTTAATCAAGTGCTTAAAAGCACATGTAAACGGATGCAGTCCAGTCTGAGCTGGGGCTCCATGCTTAGCATGTAATGTGATGCTACTTAGGCACTAACCTGCCCGGTCGATGAGTAAAGTAGTGCAAAGTTTGTTCTTTTGTAAATTCAGCTCTGCTTTTTCCAGTTTAACTCTCTGTATATGTATGTTGTAAAATTATGCTCTGCTGTCATCATCTACAAGCTCGCCTCCTGTTCATCTTCCAAGCCGAACGACACTAGAGGAAGGGTTTGTGAACCATCCTCGAAGAAACGGACGACTATTGAAATTCTACTGCATACACGCTGAGGACGACATCGTTCGCCAAGAGAGCCTTCAGTGCCGAAGCCCGACGGCGTGCAGCTTCTGCCAGCAACCGCTCGAGCCCAACTCCGGAGCCACTCCATCGCCCCCATGAAGTCGTCGGCACGTAAGCTCGGACGCCCCAGCCTCTGATGTATAACCTTAACCATGTGTAATTATTGAATATACCTGTTTGTTTAAACTGAGCCATACGGTGTCTCTTTGCCTCTCCGTCCCGTGTGGACCTGCGCATTATGGGGGTCATCACACTGGTGTCAGAAGTGGGGTCTCAAAAGCAAATGTCCTCTGAATGCTGTGACATTCATGACTTCAAAATTGTAATCAAAAGGGAATCACGGGACTGATTGTGGGACTTTTACCCCCATTTGAGAGGCTTGAGGCACTGGAGGGCTTGAAAAAAAAAATGACTGTATCTGAGGGAGCTCCCACTCCACAGCCGTCGCTCGGAGCAAGCATGCTGGCATTAGGAAGCGTCATTCCGACGTTTACGGGAGATAAGACAGGGGTTCCAATCTGCGATTTCTTTTCCATGCTAGAAGAGATTGGGAAAATGGGGGGATGGTCCGATGCTCAAATGCTGGGAATGGCGAGGTGTAAGATGGCAGGAGCTGCTCATGATTTTGCATGGCGAGACGAAAAAGTAAAATCCACAAAATCATTTGCGGAATTTAAGAAGCTCGCGTTTGAGCATTTTGACACTGAACCACGTCACGTGCGAGTACAGAGGTTCCGTGACGCCGGACAGATGGTAGGGGAGGACGTGCGAACGTTTGCGTCGCGGCTTCAGCGCTTAGCGCGCGATACGTTAAGCAGGGAGGAGGAAGGAGACCAGCTTAAGAAGAAATACGCGGAGGAGAGGATATACTTAAAGAGGAAATGACCGCTTTGTTCGTGGCTGGTCTGCAAGACCCCGTGCGCCGGTTCGTGCTCTCGCGCAAGCCGAGCAATTTCGACCAAGCCGTGGAGGCCGCATTGGATGAGGAACAAAATGAGGCGTTAACGACAGCCGCAGCGAGAGTACGCGTCATAGAGAGAGCGGTGCTCAACCCTGAGGTTGCTCTCTTGACAGAGCGGTTAGATCGCTTAGAACAGCTGCTATCTCAGCAGGTAGAATGCCAGGTTGAAGCGCGCGCTCAACAGCGCCCATTCGCTGGAAACCGGAGACCGCCACAAAGCTACAGGCGCGGTATGCGAGATTTTGAAGAAATCGTATGCTTCGCTTGCCAGGGTCGCGGACACATCGCCAGGTTCTGCCAAAACGTGCGCCGTGGGGAGCCACAAAGAGAAGCAGGCGAGACACGCCCTAAGCAAGCCTACAGCGGGGCTCCAGATACCGAGTCAAAAAACTAGTTAGTCCTCCCCAGCCTGAGGAGCGTGGGGAGGGAGCAGTAGATGATGAGGTGGTGGTAGTTTGTGTGGCCGACGAGGCATGCCCTGTTGTGCGTTGCAAGTTAAATGGTTGTTGTATGGAATTGTTGATAGATACGGGGTCAAAGGTGACATTGCTTAAGGAGAGCAGTTTTAACACGCTTCGAAGGAAGGGGGACCGCGAGGTGTTGGAAGCGTCTGGTGGTATGGCAACCAAATTTGTAGGCATAACGGGGGATCCTCTTGGCATAAGTGGACTCTACCGGTTACACTTCTCTCTCGGCGGAATTGCATTGGAGCACCCCTGCTACGTATGCCCGGACACGGTGTCTCTGCCAAACGGAGTGTCAGGTATATTAGGGCAGGATTTTTTGAGAAAAGGGAAGGTAGTAGTCTCATTCTCTGAGGAAGAGGTTAATGCGGGCGGCTCAAAAGTTCCGTTTTTGAACAGGAGAGGGGCTGAGATTCGCATTACCGATATTGACACCCGTCAAACAGTGGGATCATTGGAGAAGGTATATTCGCGGGTTGCCGTCCGGCTGGTCGAGGAGGCGGTCGTCCTTCCTTGGTCGGAGCACATTTTGTACGCGTTTGTGCCTTCAGATGTAGAAAGCGGCGCCGTGGGAGTGCTTGAGCCGGTCGACTCTCTCAGCAATGGCCTGAAGGCAGCCGCGTGCCTCGTGACAGTTAATGACGCCCACAGAGTGCCCCTACGGGTGGTTAACTGTAGCCAGCAGCCACTGAGCCTTCCCAAGAACAAAACATTGGCTTTCTTCACCTCTGCGATAGAGCAACGTGAGCCCACCGATACGGTACTCGCAACTGTAGAGCATGCTAGTCCTTCGGCTGCTCCAAAGGTGTCGTTCGATCTTTCTCACGTAAAATCCAGGGAGAGGGAGGCTCTGGCTGGTTTGCTGAACGACTACTCGGAGGTATTCGCCGCTTCCAACCTGGATTTGGGCTGCTGTGGCGTTATAAAGCACAGGATAGAAACCGGCACTTCATCGCCCGTTTACCAGCGTGCGTACAGGATTCCTTACTCCCAACGTGAGGAGATGGAGCGGCAGGTGCAGGACCTGATTGATCGCGGCATTGTCGAACACTCAAAGTCACCCTGGGGAGCACCAGCACTATTGGTGGAAAAGCCAGATGGCTCGTATCGATTGGTAGTGGACTACCGCAAACTAAATGCCGTAACTCGCATCGATCCATACCCCATCCCCAATATACAGGAGACGCTTTCTCAGCTGGGCTCTGCCAGGTACTTCACGGTAGTGGACATGGCGGCGGGATTCTGGCAGATAGCAATGGATCCGGCAGATGCCGAGAAAACGGCATTCAATACGCCCTCAGGGCACTATGAATGGAAAAGAATGCCGATGGGTCTGGCCAACAGCCCTGCTGTCTGGCAGAGAACCGCTGATGTTATCCTGGCAGGTCTTCTGGGGAGGCTGTGCTTCGTGTATATGGATGACATTATCATATACAGTGGCAGTTTTGATAACCATTTGCGCGATATTGAGCAGGTTTTGGTGCGACTAAGAGCAGCGGGTCTCAAACTGAAGCCCTCTAAGTGCCAATTCCTCAAAAACGAGGTGAAATACCTCGGGCACGTTGTTTCAGCTGACGGCGTGCGACCGGACCCTGAGAAACTAAGGTGTGTCTCGGATTTTCCATCCCCGACTAGCGTCCGCCAGGTCCGGCAGTTTCTCGGCCTGATCGGTTACTACCGAAGGCACATAGAGGAGTTCGCCAAGCTCGCTAAGCCGCTCACCGCCTTAACAGCCAAAAATGTCGCCTTTCGTTGGGACGAAAACGCGGAGAATGCTTTTGGGGCCCTGAAAAGGAAGCTAATGAGTGCACCGCTGTTACGCCACCCGGATTTTAGTTTTCTTCGTTATGGCCACAGATGCGTCAAAGTTCGCAGTTGGTGCCGTGCTATCTCAGGTTATCGAGGGCAAAGAACATCCCGTTGCTTTTGCTAGCCGACAGTTGAGCCCCACAGAGCAAAAGTACGGAGCTACGGAAAGGGAGTGCCTCGCCGTTGTCTGGGCAGTAAAGCACTTCAGATGCTACCTTTACGGCCGCAAATTCAAGCTAGTCACAGACTGCCATCCTCTGAAATGGGTGATGAGTGTCAGGGACCCTAGCTCGCGACTCGCTAGATGGAATCTACACCTGCAGGAATACTGCTTTGAAGTTGAGCACAAGTCAGGAAAGACACATCTGAATGCTGATGCACTCAGCCGCACAGCTGCCGTGGCAGCTATAGAAGAGTTTGTCCCCGTAGTCGACCCCGCCGAATTAAGCACAGAGCAGTGCAAAGATCCTGACCTGAAGCGAATAATCGAAAGCTTAGAGGGCGCACCGTCTCATCCCGAACAGCTAGGTTATTTCATTGACAAAGACGGCACCCTGTGTCGGCGCACGAGGCCAACCAGGAAAGGGAGACCAGAGAAAACCGCTTGGGAGAGAGTCGTCATACCTCGGTCGTGGACAGAAAGGGTTCTTCGCGCGTTTCACGATGCGCCATGCGCCGGTCATTTTGGCGTAGCGAAGACACGCAGGCGTGTGGAGCGTTTGTACTTTTGGAGTGGCATGCGACAGGATGTTAGAGACTACTGTGCGAAGTGTCATTCCTGTCTCGAAAGAAAAACACCCAAGGGACGAAGACCAGCTCCAATTCAGCCGTTCCCTGAGGTTTCGGCTCCCTTCGAGCGGACAGGTATGGACATAATGGGCCCATTGCCCACGACCACTTCCGGAAACAAGTACATTTTAGTATTTGTCGACCACCTTTCAAAATACGCGGAAGCGGTAGCACTCCCAGATCAGAAGGCAGACACGGTTGCAAGAGCATTTGTCGAACAGATCGTGCTCCGACATGGACCCCCGAGGCAACTCTTGACAGATCGGGGAACGAACTTCGTGTCGCAGCTAATGAGGAGAGTTTGCGAGCTGCTTAAGATCGCTAAGAAGCAGACAACACCGTACCATCCGGCTTGCAACGGCGCGGTGGAGCGACTGAACCAAACCGTGGCCGGGTTCCTGTCGCATTTTGTTTCGCGCGACCAGCGGGACTGGGACTTGTGGCTCCCGTATGCAATGTTTGCCTACAATTCCGCAGCACACGAGAGCACGGGCGAATCGCCATTCTTTCTTCTCTACGGCCGAGACCCGGACCAGCCTAGTGAAGTGCCAGAGGGCCCCCGTCGTGTCCCATACGCTTCACTGGACGACTATAAGGTTGAGCTAGAATCGCGCTTGCAAGTGGCGAGGGACATCGCAAAGGAGTCCTTAAAGAAAGCGGCGAAGCGCAGGAAGGAGGTGCACGATCGCAGTGCTAGAGACGCGCCGTTTGATGTGGGGGACAGCGTGTACATTGAAAACTGCCAAAGGCAGATTGGGCTAGCTCGTAAGTTCCAGACGAAGTGGAGAGGACCGTGCGAGGTTGTCGAGAAGCTTTCTCCGGTAAACTTCAGAGTCCGAGACGTGAACCGGCGTTTGATAAGGATACACGCAAATCGCCTCAAGTCGGCACCGGTTCAGTATTCACGAAATGAGGAAAGGGAAAGCGCGGATTTTGATGGGGACAGAAGTGAAGCGGAGCGCGCAGATAGTTCGCAAGAAACGCCCTCTCCTGCATTTGTTCGGCAGGCGCCCGAGGTGACGGCCGGAATGCCACCGGATTTACTTCATGCATTGCTAGAAGAAGAAGCGCGCGAGGTTGCCGCGCAGATAACGCCAGGAGAGGCTCCTGCCACGAGCCCTCGCGAGTCCCAAAGCAGACAAAGGGGCATAGACTTACTTAGTATGACTCATGAAGGCCGATATCCGCTGCGAAATCGGAAAGCTAAGTCGGACTAATGGCGTAAACAGAGCGGAGTTGTGAACTGGTTAGAATTGTGTAATGCCGCAGCTCATAACATTGCTATGTGCTTATGTGTTAAGTTATCGGAGTTGGTAGTAAAACCTTTCTGTCATTAAGTAACACCTGCACAGGAGAGCATGCGGAGCGCATGCAGAACCTGCCCTACTTCCTTTCGTTATCTATATTTTTGTCTGTGCCGTGATCGTGCTAGAAGTGGGAGCTCCTTTGTAACTGTGGTAAATTTATTTCGTCCAGTTTGGACTAGAAAGGAGAGGCTTGGGTGCTGAGTTTCATGTTTATCTGTAAAAGAAGATCAGTGCTGCCCCTGGAGACGCCAGTATTGACAGCGGAGGCATATGGTGTTGTGCAGTGGTGTTGAGTGCAGCGAAAAGTGTTTTGTCGGACGCACTGTGCGAGGCGATTCAGAAAGACAAGGGGAGCTGCGTGGACTCAAATGTTCGGAGAACATTCTTCTGGAGGGTGAGCGAGTGTGACATTCCGTGTGTGCTACGAGGATCCACGTTCGACGGCGCGGCGTAGACAGAGACCCGTGACAGCGGCATCATCAATTACCCAGCCATGCTCTTTGAGTGACGACCAGAAAAACCGGACCCGCCGCCGCCCCGGGGAAACAGGCTTTATCCTCCCCAATTTCCGGTTACATTCCAGGACAAGGGTGCTGTCAGCGGGCCAGAGCGCGCCGTACCACAGCCGACGCTATGCGATACCGCGAAGACGACATTCTTTCCCTCCCCCCCCCTTTGTCGTGGGCTATCGCCGGGAAGGCACCCACAGCTTCCCAGAAGGGCCGCGACGGACACCTGTCATGGCGGACAGGCAGTACTCGCCAAGAATGTGGAAAGACAGGCGCTAGTGAGTTAGCTCCGAAGAGAGAGCCTGTGTATACTCTCACTTGAGAGAGAGTGGTGGCGTTTTTGTTGTTTATTTAGTTTGTATTGTTAACAGACTCTGGGTTCGAGGCTAAGCCCAACCCAAAGGGGTGGTCCCCATCTCGCATGTTATTTTGGATTGGAGAATTGATGCTTTGGGCGGGCCACTGGAAATGACCGCCCTTAGTCCTTTGTTAATCAAGTGCTTAAAAGCACATGTAAACGGATGCAGTCCAGTCTGAGCTGGGGCTCCATGCTTAGCATGTAATGTGATGCTACTTAGGCACTAACCTGCCCGGTCGATGAGTAAAGTAGTGCAAAGTTTGTTCTTTTGTAAATTCAGCTCTGCTTTTTCCAGTTTAACTCTCTGTATATGTATGTTGTAAAATTATGCTCTGCTGTCATCATCTACAAGCTCGCCTCCTGTTCATCTTCCAAGCCGAACGACACTAGAGGAAGGGTTTGTGAACCATCCTCGAAGAAACGGACGACTATTGAAATTCTACTGCATACACGCTGAGGACGACATCGTTCGTCAAGAGAGCCTTCAGTGCCGAAGCCCGACGGCGTGCAGCTTCTGCCAGCAACCGCTCGAGCCCAACTCCGGAGCCACTCCATCGCCCCCATGAAGTCGTCGGCACGTAAGCTCGGACGCCCCAGCCTCTGATGTATAACCTTAACCATGTGTAATTATTGAATATACCTGTTTGTTTAAACTGAGCCATACGGTGTCTCTTTGCCTCTCCGTCCCGTGTGGACCTGCGCATTATGGGGGTCATCACAACTACGAAGGAGGCCGCAGGTAAGTAGAAATTAAGCGCTAATGAAATGCCCCTTAAGCCTATCGTATAGTTTCTTGAACGCAACGAAGGATACCTAAATTAATTCCTAGTTGAGCCACTTGTACACTCGTCATAAACTCAGGCAGCGAATACATGGCTGGAGGTGGCGCCGCCGTCGCTTGCCATTTTCTATCGGCGGTGCATTTCCATTGCGCTCAAGCTAAAAAAGTCGCCGATGGCCAGAAGATTCGTCGCTGCGGCATATTTTTGATATTTCCGATGAGAATAAAAGCAAACTTTTCTCTTCAGAGTGTTCGTCACTTCGCCTTTATTCAATTCAGCTCATAATAACTACGAAGGAGGCCGCAGGTAAGTAGAAATTAAGCGGTAATGAAGCTCCCCTTAAGCCTATCGTATAGTTTCTTGCACGCAACGAAGGATACCTTAATATGTTCCTAGTTGACCCACATGTGCAATCGTCATAAACTCAGCCAGCGAATACACGGCGGGAGGTGGCGCCGCAGTCGCTTGCCGTTTTCTATCGGCGGTGCATTTCCATTGCGCTCAAGCTAAAAAAGTCGCCGATGGCCAGAAGATTCGTCGCTTCGGCATATTTTTCATATTTCTGATGGGAATAAAAGCGAACTTTTCTCTTCAGAGTGTTCGTCACTTCGCTTTTATTCAATTGAGCTCATAATAACTACGAAGGAGGCCGCAGGTAAGCAGAAATTAAGCGGTAATGAAGCTCCCCTTAAGCCTATCGTATAGTTTCTAGCACGCAACGAAGGATACCTTAATGTGTTCCTAGTTGACCCACATGTGCAATCGTCATAAACTCAGCCAGCGAATACACGCGGGAGGTGGCGCCGTCGTCGCTTGCCATTTTCTATCGGCGGTGCATTTCCATTGCGCTCAAGCTAAAAAAGTCGCCGATGGCCAGAAGATTCGTCGCTTCGGCATATTTTTCATATTTCTGATTTGAATAAAAGCAAACCTTTTTTGTCAGAGTGTTCGTAACTTCGCCTTTATTCAATTCAGCTCATAATAACTACGAAGGAGGCCGCAGGTAAGTAGAAATTAAGCGGTAATGAAGCTCCCCTTAAGCCTATCGTATAGTTTCTAGCACGCAACGAAGGATACCTTAATGTGTTCCTAGTTGACCCACATGTGCAATCGTCATAAACTCAGCCATCGAATACACGGCGGGAGGTGGCGCCGTCGTCGCTTGCCGTTTTCTATCGGTGGTGCATTTCCATTGCTCTCAGGCTAAAAAAGTCGCCGATGGCCAGAAGATTCGTCGCTTCGGCATATTTTTCATATTTCTGATTTGAATAAAAGCAAACCTTTTTTGTCAGAGTGTTCGTAACTTCGCCTTTATTCAATTCAGCTCATAATAACTACGAAGGAGGCCGCAGGTAAGTAGAAATTAAGCGGTAATGAAGCTCCCCTTAAGCCTATCGTATAGTTTCTAGCACGCAACGAAGGATACCTTAATGTGTTCCTAGTTGACCCACATGTGCAATCGTCATAAACTCAGCCAGCGAATACACGGCGGGAGGTGGCGCCGTCGTCGCTTGCCATTTTCTATCGGCGGTGCATTTCCATTGCGCTCAAGCTAAAAAAGTCGCCGATGGCCAGAAGATTCGTCGCTTCGGCATATTTTTCATATTTCTGATTTGAATAAAAGCAAACCTTTTTTGTCAGAGTGTTCGTAACTTCGCCTTTATTCAATTCAGCTCATAATAACTACGAAGGAGGTCGCAGGTAAGTAGAAATTAAGCGGTAATGAAGCTCCCCTTAAGCCTATCGTATAGTTTCTAGCACGCAACGAAGGATACCTTAATGTGTTCCTAGTTGACCCACATGTGCAATCGTCATAAACTCAGCCAGCGAATACACGGCGGGAGGTGGCGCCGTCGTCGCTTGCCATTTTCTATCGGCGGTGCATTTCCATTGCTCTCAAGCTAAAAAAGTCGCCGATGGCCAGAAGATTCGTCGCTTCGGCATATTTTTCATATTTCTGATTTGAATAAAAGCAAACCTTTTTTGTCAGAGCGTTCGTAACTTCGCCTTTATTCAATACAGCTCATAATAACTACGAAGGAGGCCGCAGGTAAGTAGAAATTAAGCGCTAATGAAGGGCCCCTTAAGCCTATCGTATAGTTTCTAGCACGCAACGAAGGATACCTTAATGTGTTCCTAGTTGACCCACATGTGCAATCGTCATAAACTCAGCCAGCGAATACACGGCGGGAGGTGGCGCCGTCGTCGCTTGCCATTTTCTATCGGCGGTGCATTTCCATGGCGCTCAAGCTAAAAAAGTCGCCGATGGCCAGAAGAATCGTCGCTTCGGCATATTTTTCATATTTCTGATGGGAATAAAAGCAAACCTTTTTTGTCAGAGTGTTCGTAACTTCGCCTTTATTCAATTCAGCTCATAATAACTACGAAGGAGGCCGCAGGTAAGTAGAAATTAAGCGGTAATGAAGCTCCCCTTAAGCCTATCGTATAGTTTCTAGCACGCAACGAAGGATACCTTAATGTGTTCCTAGTTGACCCACATGTGCAATCGTCATAAACTCAGCCAGTGAATACACGGCGGGAGGTGGCGCCGTAGTCGCTTGCCGTTTTCTGTCGGCGGCGCATTTCCATTGCGCTCAAGCTAAAAAAGTCGCCGATGGCCAGAAGATTCGTCGCTTCGGCATATTTTTCATATTTCCGATGGGAATAAAAGCGAACTGTTCTTGTCAGAGTGGTCATCACTTCGCCGTTATTCAATTGAGCTCATAATAACTACGAAGGAGGCCGCAGGTAAGTAGAAATTAAGCGCTAATGAAGCGCCCCTTAAGCCTCTCGTATAGTTTCTTGAACGCAACGAAGGGTAACCTAAATGTATTCCTAGTTGAGATACATGTGCACTTGTCATAAACTCAGCCAGCGAATACATGGCGGGAGGCGGCGCCGCAGTCGCTTGCCATTTTCTATCTGCGGTGCATTTCCATTGCGCTCAAGCTAAAAAAGTCGCCGATGGCCAGAAGATTCGTCGCTTCGGCATATTTTTCATATTTCCGATGGGAATAAAAGCGAACTTTTCTTGTCAGAGTGGTCATCACTTCGCCTTTATTCAATTGAGCTCATAATAACTACGAAGGAGGCAGCAGGTAAGTAGAAATTACGCGGTAATGAAGCTCCCCTTAAGCCTATCGTATAGTTTCTAGGACGCAACGAAGGATACCTTAATGTGTTCCTAGTTGACCCACATGTGCAATCGTCATAAACTCAGCCAGCGAATACACGGCGGGAGGTGGCGCCGCAGTCGCTTGCCGTTTTCTATCGGCGGTGCATTTCCATTGCGCTCAAGCTAAAAAAATCGCTGATGGCCAGAAGATTCGTCGCTGCGGCATATTTTTCATATTTCCGATGGGAATAAAAGCACACTTTTCTTCTCAGAGTGGTCATCACTTCGCCTTTATTCAATTGAGCTCATAATAACTACGAAGGAGGCCGCAAGTAAGTAGAAATTAAGCGCTAATGAAGTGCCCCATAAGCCTATCGTCCAGTTTCTTGAACGTAACGAGGGATACCTAAAAGTGTTCCTAGTGGACCCACAAGTGCACTTGTCATAAACTCAGCCAGCGAATACATGGCGGGAGGCGGCGCCGCAGTCGCTTGCCATTTTCTATCTGCGGTGCATTTGCATTGCGCTCAAGCTAAAAAAGTCGCCGATGGCCAGAAGATTCGTCGCTTCGGCATATTTTTCATATTTCCGATGGGAATAAAAGCGAACTTTTCTTGTCAGAGTGGTCATCACTTCGCTTTTATTCAATTGAGCTCATAATAACTACGAAGGAGCCCGCAGGTAAGTAGAAATTAAGCGCTAATGAAGTGCCCCTTAAGCCTATCGTGTAGTTTCTTGAACGCAACGAAGGATACCTAAATGTATTCGTAGTGGAGCCACATGTCCACTCGTCATAACCTCAGCCAGCGAATACATGGCGGGAGGCGGCGCCGCAGTCGCTTGCCATTTTCTATCTGCGGTGCATTTCCATTTCGCTCAAGCTAAAAAAGTCGCCGATGGCCAGAAGATTCGTCGCTTCGGCATATTTTTCATATTTCCGATGGGAATAAAAGCACGCTTTTCCTGTCAGAGTGGTCATCACTTCGCCTTTATTCAATTGAGCTCATAATAACTACGAAGGAGGCCGCAGGTAAGTAGAAATTAAGCGCTAATGAAGGGCCCCTTAAGCCTATCGTATAGTTTCTTGAACGCAACGAAGGATACCTAAATGTGTTCCTAGTTGACCCACATGTGCAATCGTCATAAACTCAGCCAGCGAATACACGGCGGGAGGTGGCGCCGCAGTCGCTTGCCGTTTTCTATCGGCGGTGCATTTCCATTGCGCTCAAGCTAAAAAAGTCGAAGATGGCCAGAAGATTCGTCGCTTCGGCATATTTTTCATATTTCCGATGGGAATAAAAGCAAACCTTTTTTGTCAGAGCGTTCGTAACTTCGCCTTTATTCAATTCAGCTCATAATAACCACGAAGGAGGCCGCAGGTAAGTAGAAATTAAGCGGTAATGAAGCTCCCCTTAAGCCTATCGTATAGTTTCTAGGACGCAACGAAGGATACCTTAATGTGTTCCTAGTTGACCCACATGTGCAATCGTCATAAACTCAGCCAGCGAATACACGGCGGGAGGTGGCGCCGCAGTCGCTTGCCGTTTTCTATCGGCGGTGCATTTCCATTGCGCTCAAGCTAAAAAAATCGCTGATGGCCAGAAGATTCGTCGCTGCGGCATATTTTTCATATTTCCGATGGGAATAAAAGCACACTTTTCTTCTCAGAGTGGTCATCACTTCGCCTTTATTCAATTGAGCTCATAATAACTACGAAGGAGGCCGCAAGTCAGTAGAAATTAAGCGCTAATGAAGTGCCCCATAAGCCTATCGTCCAGTTTCTTGAACGTAACGAGGGATACCTAAAAGTGTTCCTAGTGGACCCACAAGTGCACTTGTCATAAACTCAGCCAGCGAATACATGGCGGGAGGCGGCGCCGCAGTCGCTTGCCATTTTCTATCTGCGGTGCATTTCCATTTCGCTCAAGCTAAAAAAGTCGCCGATGGCCAGAAGATTCGTCGCTTCGGCATATTTTTCATATTTCCGATGGGAATAAAAGCACGCTTTTCCTGTCAGAGTGGTCATCACTTCGCCTTTATTCAATTGAGCTCATAATAACTACGAAGGAGGCCGCAGGTAAGTAGAAATTAAGCGCTAATGAAGGGCCCCTTAAGCCTATCGTATAGTTTCTTGAACGCAACGAAGGATACCTAAATGTGTTCCTAGTTGACCCACATGTGCAATCGTCATAAACTCAGCCAGCGAATACACGGCGGGAGGTGGCGCCGCAGTCGCTTGCCGTTTTCTATCGGCGGTGCATTTCCATTGCGCTCAAGCTAAAAAAGTCGAAGATGGCCAGAAGATTCGTCGCTTCGGCATATTTTTCATATTTCCGATGGGAATAAAAGCAAACCTTTTTTGTCAGAGTGTTCGTAACTTCGCCTTTATTCAATTCAGCTCATAATAACTACGAAGGAGGCCGCAGGTAAGTAGAAATTAAGCGCTAATGAAGGGCCCCTTAAGCCTATCGTATAGTTTCTTGAACGCAACGAAGGATACCTAAATGTGTTCCTAGTTGACCCACATGTGCAATCGTCATAAACTCAGCCAGCGAATACACGGCGGGAGGTGGCGCCGCAGTCGCTTGCCGTTTTCTATCGGCGGTGCATTTCCATTGCGCTCAAGCTAAAAAAGTCGAAGATGGCCAGAAGATTCGTCGCTTCGGCATATTTTTCATATTTCTGATGGGAATAAAAGCAAACCTTTTTTGTCAGAGTGTTCGTAACTTCGCCTTTATTCAATTCAGCTCATAATAACTACGAAGGAGGCCGCAGGTAAGTAGAAATTAAGCGGTAATGAAGCTCCCCTTAAGCCTATCGTATAGTTTCTAGCACGCAACGAAGGATACCTTAATGTGTTCCTAGTTGACCCACATGTGCAATCGTCATAAACTCAGCCAGCGAATCCACGGCGGGAGGTGGCGCCGCAGTCGCTTGCCGTTTTCTATCGGCGGTGCATTTCCATTTCGCTCAAGCTAAAAAAGTCGCCGATGGCCAGAAGATTCGTCGCTTCGGCATATTTTTCATATTTCTGATTTGAATAAAAGCAAACCTTTTTTGTCAGAGTGTTCGTAACTTCGCCTTTATTCAATTCAGCTCATAATAACTACGAAGGAGGCCGCAGGTAAGTAGAAATTAAGCGGTAATGAAGCTCCCCTTAAGCCTATCGTATAGTTTCTAGCACGCAACGAAGGATACCTTAATGTGTTCCTAGTTGACCCACATGTGCAATCGTCATAAACTCAGCCAGCGAATACACGGCGGGAGGTGGCGCCGTCGTCGCTTGCCATTTTCTATCGGCGGTGCATTTCCATTGCTCTCAAGCTAAAAAAGTCGCCGATGGCGAGAAGATTCGTCGCTTCGGCATATTTTTCATATTTCTGATTTGAATAAAAGCAAACCTTTTTTGTCTGAGTGTTCGTAACTTCGCCTTTATTCAATTCAGCTCATAATAACTACGAAGGAGGCCGCAGGTAAGTAGAAATTAAGCGGTAATGAAGCTCCCCTTAAGCCTATCGTATAGTTTCTAGCACGCAACGAAGGATACCTTAATGTGTTCCTAGTTGACCCACATGTGCAATCGTCATAAACTCAGCCAGCGAATACACGGCGGGAGGTGGCGCCGTCGTCGCTTGCCATTTTCTATCGGCGGTGCATTTCCATTGCGCTCAAGCTAAAAAAGTCGCTGATGGCCAGAAGATTCGTCGCTTCGGCATATTTTTCATATTTCTGATTTGAATAAAAGCAAACCTTTTTTGTCAGAGTGTTCGTAACTTCGCCTTTATTCAATTCAGCTCATAATAACTACGAAGGAGGTCGCAGGTAAGTAGAAATTAAGCGGTAATGAAGCTCCCCTTAAGCCTATCGTATAGTTTCTAGCACTCAACGAAGGATACCTTAATGTGTTCCTATTTGACCCACATGTGTAATCGTCATAAACTCAGCCAGCGAATACACGGCGGGAGGTGGCGCCGTCGTCGCTTGCCATTTTCTATCGGCGGTGCATTTCCATGGCGCTCAAGCTAAAAAAGTCGCCGATGGCCAGAAGAATCGTCGCTTCGGCATATTTTTCATATTTCTGATTTGAATAAAAGCAAACCTTTTTTGTCAGAGTGTTCGTAACTTCGCCTTTATTCAATTCAGCTCATAATAACTACGAAGGAGGCCGCAGGTAAGTAGAAATTAAGCGGTAATGAAGCTCCCCTTAAGCCTATCGTATAGTTTCTAGCACGCAACGAAGGATACCTTAATGTATTCCTAGTTGACCCACATGTGCAATCGTCATAAACTCAGCCAGTGAATACACGGCGGGAGGTGGCGCCGTAGTCGCTTGCCGTTTTCTGTCGGCGGCGCATTTCCATTGCGCTCAAGCTAAAAAAGTCGCCGATGGCCAGAAGATGCGTCGCTTCGGCATATTTTTCATATTTCTGATGGGAATAAAAGCAAACCTTTTTTGTCAGAGTGTTCGTAACTTCGCCTTTATTCAATTCAGCTCATAATAACCACGAAGGAGGCCGCAGGTAAGTAGAAATTAAGCGGTAATGAAGCTCCCCTTAAGCCTATCGTATAGTTTCTAGGACGCAAGGAAGGATACCTTAATGTGTTCCTAGTTGACCCACATGTGCAATCGTCATAAACTCAGCCAGCGAATACACGGCGGGAGGTGGCGCCGCAGTCGCTTGCCGTTTTCTATCGGCGGTGCATTTCCATTGCGCTCAAGCTAAAAAAATCGCTGATGGCCAGAAGATTCGTCGCTGCGGCATATTTTTCATATTTCCGATGGGAATAAAAGCACACTTTTCTTCTCAGAGTGGTCCTCACTTCGCCTTTATTCAATTGAGCTCATAATAACTACGAAGGAGGCCGCAAGTAAGTAGAAATTAAGCGCTAATGAAGTGCCCCATAAGCCTATCGTCCAGTTTCTTGAACGTAACGAGGGATACCTAAATGTGTTCCTAGTAGACCCACAAGTGCACTTGTCATAAACTCAGCCAGCGAATACATGGCGGGAGGCGGCGCCGCAGTCGCTTGCCATTTTCTATCTGCGGTGCATTTCCATTGCGCTCAAGCTAAAAAAGTCGCCGATGGCCAGAAGATGCGTCGCTTCGGCATATTTTTCATATTTCTGATTTGAATAAAAGCAAACCTTTTTTGTCAGAGTGTTCGTAACTTCGCCTTTATTCAATTGAGCTCATAATAACTACGAAGGAGGCCGCAGGTAAGTAGAAATTAAGCGCTAATGAAGGGCCCCTTAAGCCTATCGTATAGTTTCTTGAACGCAACGAAGGATACCTAAATGTGTTCCTAGTTGACCCACATGTGCAATCGTCATAAACTCAGCCAGCGAATACACGGCGGGAGGTGGCGCCGCAGTCGCTTGCCGTTTTCTATCGGCGGTGCATTTCCATTGCGCTCAAGCTAAAAAAGTCGAAGATGGCCAGAAGATTCGTCGCTTCGGCATATTTTTCATATTTCCGATGGGAATAAAAGCAAACCTTTTTTGTCAGAGCGTTCGTAACTTCGCCTTTATTCAATTCAGCTCATAATAACTACGAAGGAGGCCGCAGGTAAGTAGAAATTAAGCGCTAATGAAGGGCCCCTTAAGCCTATCGTATAGTTTCTTGAACGCAACGAAGGATACCTAAATGTGTTCCTAGTTGACCCACATGTGCAATCGTCATAAACTCAGCCAGCGAATACACGGCGGGAGGTGGCGCCGCAGTCGCTTGCCGTTTTCTATCGGCGGTGCATTTCCATTGCGCTCAAGCTAAAAAAGTCGAAGATGGCCAGAAGATTCGTCGCTTCGGCATATTTTTCATATTTCCGATGGGAATAAAAGCAAACCTTTTTTGTCAGAGTGTTCGTAACTTCGCCTTTATTCAATTCAGCTCATAATAACTACGAAGGAGGCCGCAGGTAAGTAGAAATTAAGCGGTAATGAAGCTCCCCTTAAGCCTATCGTATAGTTTCTAGCACGCAACGAAGGATACCTTAATGTGTTCCTAGTTGACCCACATGTGCAATCGTCATAAACTCAGCCAGCGAATCCACGGCGGGAGGTGGCGCCGCAGTCGCTTGCCGTTTTCTATCGGCGGTGCATTTCCATTTCGCTCAAGCTAAAAAAGTCGCCGATGGCCAGAAGATTCGTCGCTTCGGCATATTTTTCATATTTCTGATTTGAATAAAAGCAAACCTTTTTTGTCAGAGTGTTCGTAACTTCGCCTTTATTCAATTCAGCTCATAATAACTACGAAGGAGGCCGCAGGTAAGTAGAAATTAAGCGGTAATGAAGCTCCCCTTAAGCCTATCGTATAGTTTCTAGCACGCAACGAAGGATACCTTAATGTGTTCCTAGTTGACCCACATGTGCAATCGTCATAAACTCAGCCAGCGAATACACGGCGGGAGGTGGCGCCGTCGTCGCTTGCCATTTTCTATCGGCGGTGCATTTCCATTGCGCTCAAGCTAAAAAAGTCGCTGATGGCCAGAAGATTCGTCGCTTCGGCATATTTTTCATATTTCCGATGGGAATAAAAGCACGCTTTTCTTGTCAGAGTGGTCATCACTTCGCTTTTATTGAATTGAGCTCATAATAACTACGAAGGAGGCCGCAGGTAAGTAGAAATTAAGCGCTAATGAAGTGCCCCTTAAGCCTATCGTGTAGTTTCTTGAACGCAACGAAGGATACCTAAATGTATTCGTAGTGGAGCCACATGTCCACTCGTCATAAACTCAGCCAGCGAATACATGGCGGGAGGCGGCGCCGCAGTCGCTTGCCATTTTCTATCTGCGGTGCATTTCCATTTCGCTCAAGCTAAAAAAGTCGCCGATGGCCAGAAGATTCGTCGCTACGGCATATTTTTCATATTTCCGATGGGAATAAAAGCACGCTTTTCCTGTCAGAGTGGTCATCACTTCGCCTTTATTCAATTGAGCTCATAATAACTACGAAGGAGGCCGCAGGTAAGTAGAAATTAAGCGCTAATGAAGGGCCCCTTAAGCCTATCGTATAGTTTCTTGAACGCAACGAAGGATACCTAAATGTGTTCCTAGTTGACCCACATGTGCAATCGTCATAAACTCAGCCAGCGAATACACGGCGGGAGGTGGCGCCGCAGTCGCTTGCCGTTTTCTATCGGCGGTGCATTTCCATTGCGCTCAAGCTAAAAAAGTCGAAGATGGCCAGAAGATTCGTCGCTTCGGCATATTTTTCATATTTCCGATGGGAATAAAAGCAAACCTTTTTTGTCAGAGCGTTCGTAACTTCGCCTTTATTCAATTCAGCTCATAATAACTACGAAGGAGGCCGCAGGTAAGTAGAAATTAAGCGCTAATGAAGGGCCCCTTAAGCCTATCGTATAGTTTCTTGAACGCAACGAAGGATACCTAAATGTGTTCCTAGTTGACCCACATGTGCAATCGTCATAAACTCAGCCAGCTAATACACGGCGGGAGGTGGCGCCGCAGTCGCTTGCCGTTTTCTATCGGCGGTGCATTTCCATTGCGCTCAAGCTAAAAAAGTCGAAGATGGCCAGAAGATTCGTCGCTTCGGCATATTTTTCATATTTCTGATGGGAATAAAAGCAAACCTTTTTTGTCAGAGTGTTCGTAACTTCGCCTTTATTCAATTCAGCTCATAATAACTACGAAGGAGGCCGCAGGTAAGTAGAAATTAAGCGGTAATGAAGCTCCCCTTAAGCCTATCGTATAGTTTCTAGCACGCAACGAAGGATACCTTAATGTGTTCCTAGTTGACCCACATGTGCAATCGTCATAAACTCAGCCAGCGAATCCACGGCGGGAGGTGGCGCCGCAGTCGCTTGCCGTTTTCTATCGGCGGTGCATTTCCATTTCGCTCAAGCTAAAAAAGTCGCCGATGGCCAGAAGATTCGTCGCTTCGGCATATTTTTCATATTTCTGATGGGAATAAAAGCAAACCTTTTTTGTCAGAGTGTTCGTAACTTCGCCTTTATTCAATTCAGCTCATAATAACTACGAAGGAGGCCGCAGGTAAGTAGAAATTAAGCGGTAATGAAGCTCCCCTTAAGCCTATCGTATAGTTTCTAGCACGCAACGAAGGATACCTTAATGTGTTCCTAGTTGACCCACATGTGCAATCGTCATAAACTCAGCCAGCGAATCCACGGCGGGAGGTGGCGCCGCAGTCGCTTGCCGTTTTCTATCGGCGGTGCATTTCCATTGCGCTCAAGCTAAAAAAGTCGAAGATGGCCAGAAGATTCGTCGCTACGGCATATTTTTCATATTTCTGATGGGAATAAAAGCAAACCTTTTTTGTCAGAGTGTTCGTAACTTCGCCTTTATTCAATTCAGCTCATAATAACTACGAAGGAGGCCGCAGGTAAGTAGAAATTAAGCGGTAATGAAGCTCCCCTTAAGCCTATCGTATAGTTTCTAGCACGCAACGAAGGATACCTTAATGTGTTCCTAGTTGACCCACATGTGCAATCGTCATAAACTCAGCCAGCGAATCCACGGCGGGAGGTGGCGCCGCAGTCGCTTGCCGTTTTCTATCGGCGGTGCATTTCCATTGCGCTCAAGCTAAAAAAGTCGAAGATGGCCAGAAGATTCGTCGCTTCGGCATATTTTTCATATTTCTGATGGGAATAAAAGCAAACCTTTTTTGTCAGAGTGTTCGTAACTTCGCCTTTATTCAATTCAGCTCATAATAACTACGAAGGAGGCCGCAGGTAAGTAGAAATTAAGCGGTAATGAAGCTCCCCTTAAGCCTATCGTATAGTTTCTAGCACGCAACGAAGGATACCTTAATGTGTTCCTAGTTGACCCACATGTGCAATCGTCATAAACTCAGCCAGCGAATCCACGGCGGGAGGTGGCGCCGCAGTCGCTTGCCGTTTTCTATCGGCGGTGCATTTCCATTGCGCTCAAGCTAAAAAAGTCGAAGATGGCCAGAAGATTCGTCGCTTCGGCATATTTTTCATATTTCTGATGGGAATAAAAGCAAACCTTTTTTGTCAGAGTGTTCGTAACTTCGCCTTTATTCAATTCAGCTCATATAAATACGAAGGAGGCCGCAGGTAAGTAGAAATTAAGCGGTAATGAAGCTCCCCTTAAGCCTATCGTATAGTTTCTAGCACGCAACGAAGGATACCTTAATGTGTTCCTAGTTGACCCACATGTGCAATCGTCATAAACTCAGCCAGCGAATCCACGGCGGGAGGTGGCGCCGCAGTCGCTTGCCGTTTTCTATCGGCGGTGCATTTCCATTGCGCTCAAGCTAAAAAAGTCGAAGATGGCCAGAAGATTCGTCGCTACGGCATATTTTTCATATTTCCGATGCGAATAAAAGCACGCTTTTCCTGTCAGAGTGGTCATCACTTCGCCTTTATTCAATTGAGCTCATAATAACTACGAAGGAGGCCGCAGGTAAGTAGAAATTAAGCGCTAATGAAGGGCCCCTTTAGCCTATCGTACTGTTTCTTGAACGCAACGAAGGATACCTAAATGTATTCCTAGTTGAGCCACATGTGCACTCGTCATAAACTCAGCCAGCGAATACACGGCGGGAGGTGGCGCCGCAGTCGCTTGCCGTTTTCTATCGGCGGTGCATTTCCATTGCGCTCAAGCTAAAAAAGTCGAAGATGGCCAGAAGATTCGTCGCTTCGGCATATTTTTCATATTTCCGATGGGAATAAAAGCACACTTTTCTTCTCAGAGTGGTCATCACTTCGCCTTTATTCAATTGAGCTCATAATAACTACGAAGGAGGCCGCAAGTAAGTAGAAATTAAGCGCTAATGAAGTGCCCCATAAGCCTATCGTCCAGTTTCTTGAACGTAACGAGAGATACCTAAAAGTGTTCCTAGTGGACCCACAAGTGCACTTGTCATAAACTCAGCCAGCGAATACATGGCGGGAGGCGGCGCCGCAGTCGCTTGCCATTTTCTATCTGCGGTGCATTTGCATTGCGCTCAAGCTAAAAAAGTCGCCGATGGCCAGAAGATTCGTCGCTTCGGCATATTTTTCATATTTCCGATGGGAATAAAAGCACGCTTTTCCTGTCAGAGTGGTCATCACTTCGCCTTTATTCAATTGAGCTCATAATAACTACGAAGGAGGCCGCAGGTAAGTAGAAATTAAGCGCTAATGAAGGGCCCCTTAAGCCTATCGTATAGTTTCTTGAACGCAACGAAGGATACCTAAATGTGTTCCTAGTTGACCCACATGTGCAATCGTCATAAACTCAGCCAGCGAATACACGGCGGGAGGTGGCGCCGCAGTCGCTTGCCGTTTTCTATCGGCGGTGCATTTCCATTGCGCTCAAGCTAAAAAAGTCGAAGATGGCCAGAAGATTCGTCGCTTCGGCATATTTTTCATATTTCCGATGGGAATAAAAGCAAACCTTTTTTGTCAGAGCGTTCGTAACTTCGCCTTTATTCAATTCAGCTCATAATAACTACGAAGGAGGCCGCAGGTAAGTAGAAATTAAGCGCTAATGAAGGGCCCCTTAAGCCTATCGTATAGTTTCTTGAACGCAACGAAGGATACCTAAATGTGTTCCTAGTTGACCCACATGTGCAATCGTCATAAACTCAGCCAGCGAATACACGGCGGGAGGTGGCGCCGCAGTCGCTTGCCGTTTTCTATCGGCGGTGCATTTCCATTGCGCTCAAGCTAAAAAAGTCGAAGATGGCCAGAAGATTCGTCGCTTCGGCATATTTTTCATATTTCTGATTTGAATAAAAGCAAACCTTTTTTGTCAGAGTGTTCGTAACTTCGCCTTTATTCAATTCAGCTCATAATAACTACGAAGGAGGTCGCAGGTAAGTAGAAATTAAGCGGTAATGAAGCTCCCCTTAAGCCTATCGTATAGTTTCTAGCACTCAACGAAGGATACCTTAATGTGTTCCTATTTGACCCACATGTGTAATCGTCATAAACTCAGCCAGCGAATACACGGCGGGAGGTGGCGCCGTCGTCGCTTGCCATTTTCTATCGGCGGTGCATTTCCATGGCGCTCAAGCTAAAAAAGTCGCCGATGGCCAGAAGAATCGTCGCTTCGGCATATTTTTCATATTTCTGATTTGAATAAAAGCAAACCTTTTTTGTCAGAGTGTTCGTAACTTCGCCTTTATTCAATTCAGCTCATAATAACTACGAAGGAGGCCGCAGGTAAGTAGAAATTAAGCGGTAATGAAGCTCCCCTTAAGCCTATCGTATAGTTTCTAGCACGCAACGAAGGATACCTTAAATTATTCCTAGTTGACCCACATGTGCAATCGTCATAAACTCAGCCAGTGAATACACGGCGGGAGGTGGCGCCGTAGTCGCTTGCCGTTTTCTGTCGGCGGCGCATTTCCATTGCGCTCAAGCTAAAAAAGTCGCCGATGGCCAGAAGATGCGTCGCTTCGGCATATTTTTCATATTTCTGATGGGAATAAAAGCAAACCTTTTTTGTCAGAGTGTTCGTAACTTCGCCTTTATTCAATTCAGCTCATAATAACCACGAAGGAGGCCGCAGGTAAGTAGAAATTAAGCGGTTATGAAGCTCCCCTTAAGCCTATCGTATAGTTTCTAGGACGCAACGAAGGATACCTTAATGTGTTCCTAGTTGACCCACATGTGCAATCGTCATAAACTCAGCCAGCGAATACACGGCGGGAGGTGGCGCCGCAGTCGCTTGCCGTTTTCTATCGGCGGTGCATTTCCATTGCGCTCAAGCTAAAAAAATCGCTGATGGCCAGAAGATTCGTCGCTGCGGCATATTTTTCATATTTCCGATGGGAATAAAAGCACACTTTTCTTCTCAGAGTGGTCATCACTTCGCCTTTATTCAATTGAGCTCATAATAACTACGAAGGAGGCCGCAAGTAAGTAGAAATTAAGCGCTAATGAAGTGCCCCATAAGCCTATCGTCCAGTTTCTTGAACGTAACGAGGGATACCTAAAAGTGTTCCTAGTGGACCCACAAGTGCACTTGTCATAAACTCAGCCAGCGAATACATGGCGGGAGGCGGCGCCGCAGTCGCTTGCCATTTTCTATCTGCGGTGCATTTGCATTGCGCTCAAGCTAAAAAAGTCGCCGATGGCCAGAAGATTCGTCGCTTCGGCATATTTTTCATATTTCCGATGGGAATAAAAGCACGCTTTTCCTGTCAGAGTGGTCATCACTTCGCCTTTATTCAATTGAGCTCATAATAACTACGAAGGAGGCCGCAGGTAAGTAGAAATTAAGCGCTAATGAAGGGCCCCTTAAGCCTATCGTATAGTTTCTTGAACGCAACGAAGGATACCTAAATGTGTTCCTAGTTGACCCACATGTGCAATCGTCATAAACTCAGCCAGCGAATACACGGCGGGAGGTGGCGCCGCAGTCGCTTGCCGTTTTCTATCGGCGGTGCATTTCCATTGCGCTCAAGCTAAAAAAGTCGAAGATGGCCAGAAGATTCGTCGCTTCGGCATATTTTTCATATTTCCGATGGGAATAAAAGCAAACCTTTTTTGTCAGAGCGTTCGTAACTTCGCCTTTATTCAATTCAGCTCATAATAACTACGAAGGAGGCCGCAGGTAAGTAGAAATTAAGCGCTAATGAAGGGCCCCTTAAGCCTATCGTATAGTTTCTTGAACGCAACGAAGGATACCTAAATGTGTTCCTAGTTGACCCACATGTGCAATCGTCATAAACTCAGCCAGCGAATACACGGCGGGAGGTGGCGCCGCAGTCGCTTGCCGTTTTCTATCGGCGGTGCATTTCCATTGCGCTCAAGCTAAAAAAGTCGAAGATGGCCAGAAGATTCGTCGCTTCGGCATATTTTTCATATTTCTGATGGGAATAAAAGCAAACCTTTTTTGTCAGAGTGTTCGTAACTTCGCCTTTATTCAATTCAGCTCATAATAACTACGAAGGAGGCCGCAGGTAAGTAGAAATTAAGCGGTAATGAAGCTCCCCTTAAGCCTATCGTATAGTTTCTAGCACGCAACGAAGGATACCTTAATGTGTTCCTAGTTGACCCACATGTGCAATCGTCATAAACTCAGCCAGCGAATCCACGGCGGGAGGTGGCGCCGCAGTCGCTTGCCGTTTTCTATCGGCGGTGCATTTCCATTGCGCTCAAGCTAAAAAAATCGCTGATGGCCAGAAGATTCGTCGCTGCGGCATATTTTTCATATTTCCGATGGGAATAAAAGCACACTTTTCTTCTCAGAGTGGTCATCACTTCGCCTTTATTCAATTGAGCTCATAATAACTACGAAGGAGGCCGCAAGTAAGTAGAAATTAGGCGCTAATGAAGGGCCCCTTAAGCCTATCGTATAGTTTCTTGAACGCAACGAAGGATACCTAAATGTGTTCCTAGTTGACCCACATGTGCAATCGTCATAAACTCAGCCAGCGAATACACGGCGGGAGGTGGCGCCGCAGTCGCTTGCCGTTTTCTATCGGCGGTGCATTTCCATTGCGCTCAAGCTAAAAAAGTCGAAGATGGCCAGAAGATTCGTCGCTTCGGCATATTTTTCATATTTCCGATGGGAATAAAAGCAAACCTTTTTTGTCAGAGTGTTCGTAACTTCGCCTTTATTCAATTCAGCTCATAATAACTACGAAGGAGGCCGCAGGTAAGTAGAAATTAGGCGCTAATGAAGGGCCCCTTAAGCCTATCGTATAGTTTCTTGAACGCAACGAAGGATACCTAAATGTGTTCCTAGTTGACCCACATGTGCAATCGTCATAAACTCAGCCAGCGAATACACGGCGGGAGGTGGCGCCGTAGTCGCTTGCCGTTTTCTGTCGGCGGCGCATTTCCATTGCGCTCAAGCTAAAAAAGTCGCCGATGGCCAGAAGATGCGTCGCTTCGGCATATTTTTCATATTTCTGATGGGAATAAAAGCAAACCTTTTTTGTCAGAGTGTTCGTAACTTCGCCTTTATTCAATTCAGCTCATAATAACTACGAAGGAGGCCGCAGGTAAGTAGAAATTAGGCGCTAATGAAGCTCCCCTTAAGCCTATCGTATAGTTTCTAGGACGCAAGGAAGGATACCTTAATGTGTTCCTAGTTGACCCACATGTGCAATCGTCATAAACTCAGCCAGCGAATACACGGCGGGAGGTGGCGCCGCAGTCGCTTGCCGTTTTCCATCGGCGGTGCATTTCCATTGCGCTCAAGCTAAAAAAATCGCTGATGGCCAGAAGATTCGTCGCTGCGGCATATTTTTCATATTTCCGATGGGAATAAAAGCACACTTTTCTTCTCAGAGTGGTCCTCACTTCGCCTTTATTCAATTGAGCTCATAATAACTACGAAGGAGGCCGCAAGTAAGTAGAAATTAAGCGCTAATGAAGTGCCCCATAAGCCTATCGTCCAGTTTCTTGAACGTAACGAGGGATACCTAAAAGTGTTCCTAGTAGACCCACAAGTGCACTTGTCATAAACTCAGCCAGCGAATACATGGCGGGAGGCGGCGCCGCAGTCGCTTGCCATTTTCTATCTGCGGTGCATTTGCATTGCGCTCAAGCTAAAAAAGTCGCCGATGGCCAGAAGATTCGTCGCTTCGGCATATTTTTCATATTTCCGATGGGAATAAAAGCGAACTTTTCTTGTCAGAGTGGTCATCACTTCGCTTTTATTCAATTGAGCTCATAATAACTACGAAGGAGGCCGCAGGTAAGTAGAAATTAAGCGCTAATGAAGTGCCCCTTAAGCCTATCGTGTAGTTTCTTGAACGCAACGAAGGATACCTAAATGTATTCGTAGTGGAGCCACATGTCCACTCGTCATAAACTCAGCCAGCGAATACATGGCGGGAGGCGGCGCCGCAGTCGCTTGCCATTTTCTATCTGCGGTGCATTTCCATTTCGCTCAAGCTAAAAAAGTCGCCGATGGCCAGAAGATTCGTCGCTTCGGCATATTTTTCATATTTCCGATGGGAATAAAAGCACGCTTTTCCTGTCAGAGTGGTCATCACTTCGCCTTTATTCAATTGAGCTCATAATAACTACGAAGGAGGCCGCAGGTAAGTAGAAATTAAGCGCTAATGAAGGGCCCCTTAAGCCTATCGTATAGTTTCTTGAACGCAACGAAGGATACCTAAATGTGTTCCTAGTTGACCCACATGTGCAATCGTCATAAACTCAGCCAGCGAATACACGGCGGGAGGTGGCGCCGCAGTCGCTTGCCGTTTTCTATCGGCGGTGCATTTCCATTGCGCTCAAGCTAAAAAAATCGCTGATGGCCAGAAGATTCGTCGCTGCGGCATATTTTTCATATTTCCGATGGGAATAAAAGCAAACCTTTTTTGTCAGAGCGTTCGTAACTTCGCCTTTATTCAATTCAGCTCATAATAACTACGAAGGAGGCCGCAGGTAAGTAGAAATTAAGCGCTAATGAAGGGCCCCTTAAGCCTATCGTATAGTTTCTTGAACGCAACGAAGGATACCTTAATGTGTTCCTAGTTGACCCACATGTGCAATCGTCATAAACTCAGCCAGCGAATACACGGCGGGAGGTGGCGCCGCAGTCGCTTGCCGTTTTCTGTCGGCGGTGCATTTCCATTGCGCTCAAGCTAAAAAAGTCGAAGATGGCCAGAAGATTCGTCGCTTCGGCATATTTTTCATATTTCTGATGGGAATAAAAGCAAACCTTTTTTGTCAGAGTGTTCGTAACTTCGCCTTTATTCAATTCAGCTCATAATAACTACGAAGGAGGCCGCAGGGAAGTAGAAATTAAGCGGTAATGAAGCTCCCCTTAAGCCTATCGTATAGTTTCTAGCACGCAACGAAGGATACCTTAATGTGTTCCTAGTTGACCCACATGTGCAATCGTCATAAACTCAGCCAGCGAATCCACGGCGGGAGGTGGTGCCGCAGTCGCTTGCCGTTTTCTATCGGCGGTGCATTTCCATTTCGCTCAAGCTAAAAAAGTCGCCGATGGCCAGAAGATTCGTCGCTTCGGCATATTTTTCATATTTCCGATGGGAATAAAAGCACGCTTTTCCTGTCAGAGTGGTCATCACTTCGCCTTTATTCAATTGAGCTCATAATAACTACGAAGGAGGCCGCAGGTAAGTAGAAATTAAGCGCTAATGAAGGGCCCCTTTAGCCTATCGTACTGTTTCTTGAACGCAACGAAGGATACCTAAATGTATTCCTAGTTGAGCCACATGTGCACTCGTCATAAACTCAGCCAGCGAATACACGGCGGGAGGTGGCGCCGCAGTCGCTTGCCGTTTTCTATCGGCGGTGCATTTCCATTGCGCTCAAGCTAAAAAAGTCGAATATGGCCAGAAGATTCGTCGCTTCGGCATATTTTTCATATTTCCGATGGGAATAAAAGCAAACCTTTTTTGTCAGAGTGTTCGTAACTTCGCCTTTATTCAATTCAGCTCATAATAACTACGAAGGAGGCCGCAGGTAAGTAGAAATTAAGCGGTAATGAAGCACCCCTTAAGCCTATCGTATAGTTTCTAGCACGCAACGAAGGATACCTTAATGTGTTCCTAGTTGACCCACATGTGCAATCGTCATAAACTCAGCCAGCGAATCCACGGCGGGAGGTGGCGCCGCAGTCGCTTGCCGTTTTCTATCGGCGGTGCATTTCCATTTCGCTCAAGCTAAAAAAGTTGCCGATGGCCAGAAGATTCGTCGCTTCGGCATATTTTTCATATTTCTGATTTGAATAAAAGCAAACCTTTTTTGTCAGAGTGTTCGTAACTTCGCCTTTATTCAATTCAGCTCATAATAACTACGAAGGAGGTCGCAGGTAAGTAGAAATTAAGCGGTAATGAAGCTCCCCTTAAGCCTATCGTATAGTTTCTAGCACGCAACGAAGGATACCTTAATGTGTTCCTAGTTGACCCACATGTGCTATCGTCATAAACTCAGCCAGCGAATACACGGCGGGAGGTGGCGCCGTCGTCGCTTGCCATTTTCTATCGGCGGTGCATTTCCATTGCTCTCAAGCTAAAAAAGTCGCCGATGGCCAGAAGATTCGTCGCTTCGGCATATTTTTCATATTTCTGATTTGAATAAAAGCAAACCTTTTTTGTCAGAGTGTTCGTAACTTCGCCTTTATTCAATTGAGCTCATAATAACTACGAAGGAGGCCGCAGGTAAGTAGAAATTAAGCGCTAATGAAGGGCCCCTTAAGCCTATCGTATAGTTTCTTGAACGCAACGAAGGATACCTAAATGTGTTCCTAGTTGACCCACATGTGCAATCGTCATAAACTCAGCCAGCGAATACACGGCGGGAGGTGGCGCCGCAGTCGCTTGCCGTTTTCTATCGGCGGTGTATTTCCATTGCGCTCAAGCTAAAAAAGTCGAAGATGGCCAGAAGATTCGTCGCTTCGGCATATTTTTCATATTTCCGATGGGAATAAAAGCAAACCTTTTTTGTCAGAGCGTTCGTAACTTCGCCTTTATTCAATTCAGCTCATAATAACTACGAAGGAGGCCGCAGGTAAGTAGAAATTAAGCGCTAATGAAGGGCCCCTTAAGCCTATCGTATAGTTTCTTGAACGCAACGAAGGATACCTAAATGTGTTCCTAGTTGACCCACATGTGCAATCGTCATAAACTCAGCCAGCGAATACACGGCGGGAGGTGGCGCCGCAGTCGCTTGCCGTTTTCTATCGGCGGTGCATTTCCATTGCGCTCAAGCTAAAAAAGTCGAAGATGGCCAGAAGATTCGTCGCTTCGGCATATTTTTCATATTTCTGATGGGAATAAAAGCAAACCTTTTTTGTCAGAGTGTTCGTAACTTCGCCTTTATTCAATTCAGCTCATAATAACTACGAAGGAGGCCGCAGGTAAGTAGAAATTAAGCGGTAATGAAGCTCCCCTTAAGCCTATCGTATAGTTTCTAGCACGCAACGAAGGATACCTTAATGTGTTCCTAGTTGACCCACATGTGCAATCGTCATAAACTCAGCCAGCGAATCCACGGCGGGAGGTGGCGCCGCAGTCGCTTGCCGTTTTCTATCGGCGGTGCATTTCCATTGCGCTCAAGCTAAAAAAATCGCTGATGGCCAGAAGATTCGTCGCTGCGGCATATTTTTCATATTTCCGATGGGAATAAAAGCACACTTTTCTTCTCAGAGTGGTCATCACTTCGCCTTTATTCAATTGAGCTCATAATAACTACGAAGGAGGCCGCAAGTAAGTAGAAATTAGGCGCTAATGAAGGGCCCCTTAAGCCTATCGTATAGTTTCTTGAACGCAACGAAGGATACCTAAATGTGTTCCTAGTTGACCCACATGTGCAATCGTCATAAACTCAGCCAGCGAATACACGGCGGGAGGTGGCGCCGCAGTCGCTTGCCGTTTTCTATCGGCGGTGCATTTCCATTGCGCTCAAGCTAAAAAAGTCGAAGATGGCCAGAAGATGCGTCGCTTCGGCATATTTTTCATATTTCTGATGGGAATAAAAGCAAACCTTTTTTGTCAGAGTGTTCGTAACTTCGCCTTTATTCAATTCAGCTCATAATAACTACGAAGGAGGCCGCAGGTAAGTAGAAATTAAGCGGTAATGAAGCTCCCCTTAAGCCTATCGTATAGTTTCTAGGACGCAAGGAAGGATACCTTAATGTGTTCCTAGTTGACCCACATGTGCAATCGTCATAAACTCAGCCAGCGAATACACGGCGGGAGGTGGCGCCGCAGTCGCTTGCCGTTTTCTATCGGCGGTGCATTTCCATTGCGCTCAAGCTAAAAAAATCGCTGATGGCCAGAAGATTCGTCGCTGCGGCATATTTTTCATATTTCCGATGGGAATAAAAGCACACTTTTCTTCTCAGAGTGGTCCTCACTTCGCCTTTATTCAATTGAGCTCATAATAACTACGAAGGAGGCCGCAAGTAAGTAGAAATTAAGCGCTAATGAAGTGCCCCATAAGCCTATCGTCCAGTTTCTTGAACGTAACGAGGGATACCTAAAAGTGTTCCTAGTAGACCCACAAGTGCACTTGTCATAAACTCAGCCAGCGAATACATGGCGGGAGGCGGCGCCGCAGTCGCTTGCCATTTTCTATCTGCGGTGCATTTGCATTGCGCTCAAGCTAAAAAAGTCGCCGATGGCCAGAAGATTCGTCGCTTCGGCATATTTTTCATATTTCCGATGGGAATAAAAGCGAACTTTTCTTGTCAGAGTGGTCATCACTTCGCTTTTATTCAATTGAGCTCATAATAACTACGAAGGAGGCCGCAGGTAAGTAGAAATTAAGCGCTAATGAAGTGCCCCTTAAGCCTATCGTGTAGTTTCTTGAACGCAACGAAGGATACCTAAATGTATTCGTAGTGGAGCCACATGTCCACTCGTCATAAACTCAGCCAGCGAATACATGGCGGGAGGCGGCGCCGCAGTCGCTTGCCATTTTCTATCTGCGGTGCATTTCCATTTCGCTCAAGCTAAAAAAGTCGCCGATGGCCAGAAGATTCGTCGCTTCGGCATATTTTTCATATTTCCGATGGGAATAAAAGCACGCTTTTCCTGTCAGAGTGGTCATCACTTCGCCTTTATTCAATTGAGCTCATAATAACTACGAAGGAGGCCGCAGGTAAGTAGAAATTAAGCGCTAATGAAGGGCCCCTTAAGCCTATCGTATAGTTTCTTGAACGCAACGAAGGATACCTAAATGTGTTCCTAGTTGACCCACATGTGCAATCGTCATAAACTCAGCCAGCGAATACACGGCGGGAGGTGGCGCCGCAGTCGCTTGCCGTTTTCTATCGGCGGTGCATTTCCATTGCGCTCAAGCTAAAAAAGTCGAAGATGGCCAGAAGATTCGTCGCTTCGGCATATTTTTCATATTTCCGATGGGAATAAAAGCAAACCTTTTTTGTCAGAGCGTTCGTAACTTCGCCTTTATTCAATTCAGCTCATAATAACTACGAAGGAGGCCGCAGGTAAGTAGAAATTAAGCGCTAATGAAGGGCCCCTTAAGCCTATCGTATAGTTTCTTGAACGCAACGAAGGATACCTTAATGTGTTCCTAGTTGACCCACATGTGCAATCGTCATAAACTCAGCCAGCGAATACACGGCGGGAGGTGGCGCCGCAGTCGCTTGCCGTTTTCTATCGGCGGTGCATTTCCATTGCGCTCAAGCTAAAAAAGTCGAAGATGGCCAGAAGATTCGTCGCTTCGGCATATTTTTCATATTTCTGATGGGAATAAAAGCAAACCTTTTTTGTCAGAGTGTTCGTAACTTCGCCTTTATTCAATTCAGCTCATAATAACTACGAAGGAGGCCGCAGGGAAGTAGAAATTAAGCGGTAATGAAGCTCCCCTTAAGCCTATCGTATAGTTTCTAGCACGCAACGAAGGATACCTTAATGTGTTCCTAGTTGACCCACATGTGCAATCGTCATAAACTCAGCCAGCGAATCCACGGCGGGAGGTGGTGCCGCAGTCGCTTGCCGTTTTCTATCGGCGGTGCATTTCCATTTCGCTCAAGCTAAAAAAGTCGCCGATGGCCAGAAGATTCGTCGCTTCGGCATATTTTTCATATTTCCGATGGGAATAAAAGCACGCTTTTCCTGTCAGAGTGGTCATCACTTCGCCTTTATTCAATTGAGCTCATAATAACTACGAAGGAGGCCGCAGGTAAGTAGAAATTAAGCGCTAATGAAGGGCCCCTTTAGCCTATCGTACTGTTTCTTGAACGCAACGAAGGATACCTAAATGTATTCCTAGTTGAGCCACATGTGCACTCGTCATAAACTCAGCCAGCGAATACACGGCGGGAGGTGGCGCCGCAGTCGCTTGCCGTTTTCTATCGGCGGTGCATTTCCATTGCGCTCAAGCTAAAAAAGTCGAATATGGCCAGAAGATTCGTCGCTTCGGCATATTTTTCATATTTCCGATGGGAATAAAAGCAAACCTTTTTTGTCAGAGTGTTCGTAACTTCGCCTTTATTCAATTCAGCTCATAATAACTACGAAGGAGGCCGCAGGTAAGTAGAAATTAAGCGGTAATGAAGCTCCCCTTAAGCCTATCGTATAGTTTCTAGCACGCAACGAAGGATACCTTAATGTGTTCCTAGTTGACCCACATGTGCAATCGTCATAAACTCAGCCAGCGAATCCACGGCGGGAGGTGGCGCCGCAGTCGCTTGCCGTTTTCTATCGGCGGTGCATTTCCATTTCGCTCAAGCTAAAAAAGTTGCCGATGGCCAGAAGATTCGTCGCTTCGGCATATTTTTCATATTTCTGATTTGAATAAAAGCAAAATTTTTTTGTCAGAGTGTTCGTAACTTCGCCTTTATTCAATTCAGCTCATAATAACTACGAAGGAGGTCGCAGGTAAGTAGAAATTAAGCGGTAATGAAGCTCCCCTTAAGCCTATCGTATAGTTTCTAGCACGCAACGAAGGATACCTTAATGTGTTCCTAGTTGACCCACATGTGCTATCGTCATAAACTCAGCCAGCGAATACACGGCGGGAGGTGGCGCCGTCGTCGCTTGCCATTTTCTATCGGCGGTGCATTTCCATTGCTCTCAAGCTAAAAAAGTCGCCGATGGCCAGAAGATTCGTCGCTTCGGCATATTTTTCATATTTCTGATTTGAATAAAAGCAAACCTTTTTTGTCAGAGTGTTCGTAACTTCGCCTTTATTCAATTGAGCTCATAATAACTACGAAGGAGGCCGCAGGTAAGTAGAAATTAAGCGCTAATGAAGGGCCCCTTAAGCCTATCGTATAGTTTCTTGAACGCAACGAAGGATACCTAAATGTGTTCCTAGTTGACCCACATGTGCAATCGTCATAAACTCAGCCAGCGAATACACGGCGGGAGGTGGCGCCGCAGTCGCTTGCCGTTTTCTATCGGCGGTGCATTTCCATTGCGCTCAAGCTAAAAAAGTCGAAGATGGCCAGAAGATTCGTCGCTTCGGCATATTTTTCATATTTCCGATGGGAATAAAAGCAAACCTTTTTTGTCAGAGCGTTCGTAACTTCGCCTTTATTCAATTCAGCTCATAATAACTACGAAGGAGGCCGCAGGTAAGTAGAAATTAAGCGCTAATGAAGGGCCCCTTAAGCCTATCGTATAGTTTCTTGAACGCAACGAAGGATACCTAAATGTGTTCCTAGTTGACCCACATGTGCAATCGTCATAAACTCAGCCAGCGAATACACGGCGGGAGGTGGCGCCGCAGTCGCTTGCCGTTTTCTATCGGCGGTGCATTTCCATTGCGCTCAAGCTAAAAAAGTCGAAGATGGCCAGAAGATTCGTCGCTTCGGCATATTTTTCATATTTCTGATGGGAATAAAAGCAAACCTTTTTTGTCAGAGTGTTCGTAACTTCGCCTTTATTCAATTCAGCTCATAATAACTACGAAGGAGGCCGCAGGTAAGTAGAAATTAAGCGGTAATGAAGCTCCCCTTAAGCCTATCGTATAGTTTCTAGCACGCAACGAAGGATACCTTAATGTGTTCCTAGTTGACCCACATGTGCAATCGTCATAAACTCAGCCAGCGAATCCACGGCGGGAGGTGGCGCCGCAGTCGCTTGCCGTTTTCTATCGGCGGTGCATTTCCATTGCGCTCAAGCTAAAAAAATCGCTGATGGCCAGAAGATTCGTCGCTGCGGCATATTTTTCATATTTCCGATGGGAATAAAAGCACACTTTTCTTCTCAGAGTGGTCATCACTTCGCCTTTATTCAATTGAGCTCATAATAACTACGAAGGAGGCCGCAAGTAAGTAGAAATAAGCGCTAATGAAGGGCCCCTTAAGCCTATCGTATAGTTTCTTGAACGCAACGAAGGATACCTAAATGTGTTCCTAGTTGACCCACATGTGCAATCGTCATAAACTCAGCCAGCGAATACACGGCGGGAGGTGGCGCCGCAGTCGCTTGCCGTTTTCTATCGGCGGTGCATTTCCATTGCGCTCAAGCTAAAAAAGTCGAAGATGGCCAGAAGATTCGTCGCTTCGGCATATTTTTCATATTTCCGATGGGAATAAAAGCAAACCTTTTTTGTCAGAGTGTTCGTAACTTCGCCTTTATTCAATTCAGCTCATAATAACTACGAAGGAGGCCGCAGGTAAGTAGAAATTAAGCGCTAATGAAGGGCCCCTTAAGCCTATCGTATAGTTTCTTGAACGCAACGAAGGATACCTAAATGTGTTCCTAGTTGACCCACATGTGCAATCGTCATAAACTCAGCCAGCGAATACACGGCGGGAGGTGGCGCCGTAGTCGCTTGCCGTTTTCTGTCGGCGGCGCATTTCCATTGCGCTCAAGCTAAAAAAGTCGCCGATGGCCAGAAGATGCGTCGCTTCGGCATATTTTTCATATTTCTGATGGGAATAAAAGCAAACCTTTTTTGTCAGAGTGTTCGTAACTTCGCCTTTATTCAATTCAGCTCATAATAACTACGAAGGAGGCCGCAGGTAAGTAGAAATTAAGCGGTAATGAAGCTCCCCTTAAGCCTATCGTATAGTTTCTAGGACGCAAGGAAGGATACCTTAATGTGTTCCTAGTTGACCCACATGTGCAATCGTCATAAACTCAGCCAGCGAATACACGGCGGGAGGTGGCGCCGCAGTCGCTTGCCGTTTTCTATCGGCGGTGCATTTCCATTGCGCTCAAGCTAAAAAAATCGCTGATGGCCAGAAGATTCGTCGCTGCGGCATATTTTTCATATTTCCGATGGGAATAAAAGCACACTTTTCTTCTCAGAGTGGTCCTCACTTCGCCTTTATTCAATTGAGCTCATAATAACTACGAAGGAGGCCGCAAGTAAGTAGAAATTAAGCGCTAATGAAGTGCCCCATAAGCCTATCGTCCAGTTTCTTGAACGTAACGAGGGATACCTAAAAGTGTTCCTAGTAGACCCACAAGTGCACTTGTCATAAACTCAGCCAGCGAATACATGGCGGGAGGCGGCGCCGCAGTCGCTTGCCATTTTCTATCTGCGGTGCATTTGCATTGCGCTCAAGCTAAAAAAGTCGCCGATGGCCAGAAGATTCGTCGCTTCGGCATATTTTTCATATTTCCGATGGGAATAAAAGCGAACTTTTCTTGTCAGAGTGGTCATCACTTCGCTTTTATTCAATTGAGCTCATAATAACTACGAAGGAGGCCGCAGGTAAGTAGAAATTAAGCGCTAATGAAGTGCCCCTTAAGCCTATCGTGTAGTTTCTTGAACGCAACGAAGGATACCTAAATGTATTCGTAGTGGAGCCACATGTCCACTCGTCATAAACTCAGCCAGCGAATACATGGCGGGAGGCGGCGCCGCAGTCGCTTGCCATTTTCTATCTGCGGTGCATTTCCATTTCGCTCAAGCTAAAAAAGTCGCCGATGGCCAGAAGATTCGTCGCTTCGGCATATTTTTCATATTTCCGATGGGAATAAAAGCACGCTTTTCCTGTCAGAGTGGTCATCACTTCGCCTTTATTCAATTGAGCTCATAATAACTACGAAGGAGGCCGCAGGTAAGTAGAAATTAAGCGCTAATGAAGGGCCCCTTAAGCCTATCGTATAGTTTCTTGAACGCAACGAAGGATACCTAAATGTGTTCCTAGTTGACCCACATGTGCAATCGTCATAAACTCAGCCAGCGAATACACGGCGGGAGGTGGCGCCGCAGTCGCTTGCCGTTTTCTATCGGCGGTGCATTTCCATTGCGCTCAAGCTAAAAAAGTCGAAGATGGCCAGAAGATTCGTCGCTTCGGCATATTTTTCATATTTCCGATGGGAATAAAAGCAAACCTTTTTTGTCAGAGCGTTCGTAACTTCGCCTTTATTCAATTCAGCTCATAATAACTACGAAGGAGGCCGCAGGTAAGTAGAAATTAAGCGCTAATGAAGGGCCCCTTAAGCCTATCGTATAGTTTCTTGAACGCAACGAAGGATACCTTAATGTGTTCCTAGTTCACCCACATGTGCAATCGTCATAAACTCAGCCAGCGAATACACGGCGGGAGGTGGCGCCGCAGTCGCTTGCCGTTTTCTATCGGCGGTGCATTTCCATTGCGCTCAAGCTAAAAAAGTCGAAGATGGCCAGAAGATTCGTCGCTTCGGCATATTTTTCATATTTCTGATGGGAATAAAAGCAAACCTTTTTTGTCAGAGTGTTCGTAACTTCGCCTTTATTCAATTCAGCTCATAATAACTACGAAGGAGGCCGCAGGGAAGTAGAAATTAAGCGGTAATGAAGCTCCCCTTAAGCCTATCGTATAGTTTCTAGCACGCAACGAAGGATACCTTAATGTGTTCCTAGTTGACCCACATGTGCAATCGTCATAAACTCAGCCAGCGAATCCACGGCGGGAGGTGGTGCCGCAGTCGCTTGCCGTTTTCTATCGGCGGTGCATTTCCATTTCGCTCAAGCTAAAAAAGTCGCCGATGGCCAGAAGATTCGTCGCTTCGGCATATTTTTCATATTTCCGATGGGAATAAAAGCACGCTTTTCCTGTCAGAGTGGTCATCACTTCGCCTTTATTCAATTGAGCTCATAATAACTACGAAGGAGGCCGCAGGTAAGTAGAAATTAAGCGCTAATGAAGGGCCCCTTTAGCCTATCGTACTGTTTCTTGAACGCAACGAAGGATACCTAAATGTATTCCTAGTTGAGCCACATGTGCACTCGTCATAAACTCAGCCAGCGAATACACGGCGGGAGGTGGCGCCGCAGTCGCTTGCCGTTTTCTATCGGCGGTGCATTTCCATTGCGCTCAAGCTAAAAAAGTCGAATATGGCCAGAAGATTCGTCGCTTCGGCATATTTTTCATATTTCCGATGGGAATAAAAGCAAACCTTTTTTGTCAGAGTGTTCGTAACTTCGCCTTTATTCAATTCAGCTCATAATACCTACGAAGGAGGCCGCAGGTAAGTAGAAATTAAGCGGTAATGAAGCTCCCCTTAAGCCTATCGTATAGTTTCTAGCACGCAACGAAGGATACCTTAATGTGTTCCTAGTTGACCCACATGTGCAATCGTCATAAACTCAGCCAGCGAATCCACGGCGGGAGGTGGCGCCGCAGTCGCTTGCCGTTTTCTATCGGCGGTGCATTTCCATTTCGCTCAAGCTAAAAAAGTTGCCGATGGCCAGAAGATTCGTCGCTTCGGCATATTTTTCATATTTCTGATTTGAATAAAAGCAAACCTTTTTTGTCAGAGTGTTCGTAACTTCGCCTTTATTCAATTCAGCTCATAATAACTACGAAGGAGGTCGCAGGTAAGTAGAAATTAAGCGGTAATGAAGCTCCCCTTAAGCCTATCGTATAGTTTCTAGCACGCAACGAAGGATACCTTAATGTGTTCCTAGTTGACCCACATGTGCTATCGTCATAAACTCAGCCAGCGAATACACGGCGGGAGGTGGCGCCGTCGTCGCTTGCCATTTTCTATCGGCGGTGCATTTCCATTGCTCTCAAGCTAAAAAAGTCGCCGATGGCCAGAAGATTCGTCGCTTCGGCATATTTTTCATATTTCTGATTTGAATAAAAGCAAACCTTTTTTGTCAGAGTGTTCGTAACTTCGCCTTTATTCAATTCAGCTCATAATAACTACGAAGGAGGCCGCAGGTAAGTAGAAATTAAGCGGTAATGAAGCTCCCCTTAAGCCTATCGTATAGTTTCTAGCACGCAACGAAGGATACCTTAATGTGTTCCTAGTTGACCCACATGTGCAATCGTCATAAACTCAGCCAGCGAATACACGGCGGGAGGTGGCGCCGTCGTCGCTTGCCATTTTCTATCGGCGGTGCATTTCCATTGCGCTCAAGCTAAAAAAGTCGCTGATGGCCAGAAGATTCGTCGCTTCGGCATATTTTTCATATTTCTGATTTGAATAAAAGCAAACCTTTTTTGTCAGAGTGTTCGTAACTTCGCCTTTATTCAATTCAGCTCATAATAACTACGAAGGAGGTCGCAGGTAAGTAGAAATTAAGCGGTAATGAAGCTCCCCTTAAGCCTATCGTATAGTTTCTAGCACTCAACGAAGGATACCTTAATGTGTTCCTATTTGACCCACATGTGTAATCGTCATAAACTCAGCCAGCGAATACACGGCGGGAGGTGGCGCCGTCGTCGCTTGCCATTTTCTATCGGCGGTGCATTTCCATGGCGCTCAAGCTAAAAAAGTCGCCGATGGCCAGAAGAATCGTCGCTTCGGCATATTTTTCATATTTCTGATTTGAATAAAAGCAAACCTTTTTTGTCAGAGTGTTCGTAACTTCGCCTTTATTCAATTCAGCTCATAATAACTACGAAGGAGGCCGCAGGTAAGTAGAAATTAAGCGGTAATGAAGCTCCCCTTAAGCCTATCGTATAGTTTCTAGCACGCAACGAAGGATACCTTAATGTATTCCTAGTTGACCCACATGTGCAATCGTCATAAACTCAGCCAGTGAATACACGGCGGGAGGTGGCGCCGTAGTCGCTTGCCGTTTTCTGTCGGCGGCGCATTTCCATTGCGCTCAAGCTAAAAAAGTCGCCGATGGCCAGAAGATGCGTCGCTTCGGCATATTTTTCATATTTCTGATGGGAATAAAAGCAAACCTTTTTTGTCAGAGTGTTCGTAACTTCGCCTTTATTCAATTCAGCTCATAATAACCACGAAGGAGGCCGCAGGTAAGTAGAAATTAAGCGGTTATGAAGCTCCCCTTAAGCCTATCGTATAGTTTCTAGGACGCAACGAAGGATACCTTAATGTGTTCCTAGTTGACCCACATGTGCAATCGTCATAAACTCAGCCAGCGAATACACGGCGGGAGGTGGCGCCGCAGTCGCTTGCCGTTTTCTATCGGCGGTGCATTTCCATTGCGCTCAAGCTAAAAAAATCGCTGATGGCCAGAAGATTCGTCGCTGCGGCATATTTTTCATATTTCCGATGGGAATAAAAGCACACTTTTCTTCTCAGAGTGGTCATCACTTCGCCTTTATTCAATTGAGCTCATAATAACTACGAAGGAGGCCGCAAGTAAGTAGAAATTAAGCGCTAATGAAGTGCCCCATAAGCCTATCGTCCAGTTTCTTGAACGTAACGAGGGATACCTAAAAGTGTTCCTAGTGGACCCACAAGTGCACTTGTCATAAACTCAGCCAGCGAATACATGGCGGGAGGCGGCGCCGCAGTCGCTTGCCATTTTCTATCTGCGGTGCATTTGCATTGCGCTCAAGCTAAAAAAGTCGCCGATGGCCAGAAGATTCGTCGCTTCGGCATATTTTTCATATTTCCGATGGGAATAAAAGCGAACTTTTCTTGTCAGAGTGGTCATCACTTCGCTTTTATTCAATTGAGCTCATAATAACTACGAAGGAGGCCGCAGGTAAGTAGAAATTAAGCGCTAATGAAGTGCCCCTTAAGCCTATCGTGTAGTTTCTTGAACGCAACGAAGGATACCTAAATGTATTCGTAGTGGAGCCACATGTCCACTCGTCATAAACTCAGCCAGCGAATACATGGCGGGAGGCGGCGCCGCAGTCGCTTGCCATTTTCTATCTGCGGTGCATTTCCATTTCGCTCAAGCTAAAAAAGTCGCCGATGGCCAGAAGATTCGTCGCTTCGGCATATTTTTCATATTTCCGATGGGAATAAAAGCACGCTTTTCCTGTCAGAGTGGTCATCACTTCGCCTTTATTCAATTGAGCTCATAATAACTACGAAGGAGGCCGCAGGTAAGTAGAAATTAAGCGCTAATGAAGGGCCCCTTAAGCCTATCGTATAGTTTCTTGAACGCAACGAAGGATACCTAAATGTGTTCCTAGTTGACCCACATGTGCAATCGTCATAAACTCAGCCAGCGAATACACGGCGGGAGGTGGCGCCGCAGTCGCTTGCCGTTTTCTATCGGCGGTGCATTTCCATTGCGCTCAAGCTAAAAAAGTCGAAGATGGCCAGAAGATTCGTCGCTTCGGCATATTTTTCATATTTCCGATGGGAATAAAAGCAAACCTTTTTTGTCAGAGCGTTCGTAACTTCGCCTTTATTCAATTCAGCTCATAATAACTACGAAGGAGGCCGCAGGTAAGTAGAAATAAGCGCTAATGAAGGGCCCCTTAAGCCTATCGTATAGTTTCTTGAACGCAACGAAGGATACCTAAATGTGTTCCTAGTTGACCCACATGTGCAATCGTCATAAACTCAGCCAGCGAATACACGGCGGGAGGTGGCGCCGCAGTCGCTTGCCGTTTTCTATCGGCGGTGCATTTCCATTGCGCTCAAGCTAAAAAAGTCGAAGATGGCCAGAAGATTCGTCGCTTCGGCATATTTTTCATATTTCTGATGGGAATAAAAGCAAACCTTTTTTGTCAGAGTGTTCGTAACTTCGCCTTTATTCAATTCAGCTCATAATAACTACGAAGGAGGCCGCAGGTAAGTAGAAATTAAGCGGTAATGAAGCTCCCCTTAAGCCTATCGTATAGTTTCTAGCACGCAACGAAGGATACCTTAATGTGTTCCTAGTTGACCCACATGTGCAATCGTCATAAACTCAGCCAGCGAATCCACGGCGGGAGGTGGCGCCGCAGTCGCTTGCCGTTTTCTATCGGCGGTGCATTTCCATTTCGCTCAAGCTAAAAAAGTCGCCGATGGCCAGAAGATTCGTCGCTTCGGCATATTTTTCATATTTCTGATGGGAATAAAAGCACGCTTTTCCTGTCAGAGTGGTCATCACTTCGCCTTTATTCAATTGAGCTCATAATAACTACGAAGGAGGCCGCAGGTAAGTAGAAATTAAGCGCTAATGAAGGGCCCCTTAAGCCTATCGTATAGTTTCTTGAACGCAACGAAGGATACCTAAATGTGTTCCTAGTTGACCCACATGTGCAATCGTCATAAACTCAGCCAGCGAATACATGGCGGGAGGCGGCGCCGCAGTCGCTTGCCATTTTCTATCTGCGGTGCATTTCCATTTCGCTCAAGCTAAAAAAGTCGCCGATGGCCAGAAGATTCGTCGCTTCGGCATATTTTTCATATTTCCGATGGGAATAAAAGCACGCTTTTCCTGTCAGAGTGGTCATCACTTCGCCTTTATTCAATTGAGCTCATAATAACTACGAAGGAGGCCGCAGGTAAGTAGAAATTAAGCGCTAATGAAGGGCCCCTTAAGCCTATCGTATAGTTTCTTGAACGCAACGAAGGATACCTAAATGTGTTCCTAGTTGACCCACATGTGCAATCGTCATAAACTCAGCCAGCGAATACACGGCGGGAGGTGGCGCCGCAGTCGCTTGCCGTTTTCTATCGGCGGTGCATTTCCATTGCGCTCAAGCTAAAAAAGTCGAAGATGGCCAGAAGATTCGTCGCTTCGGCATATTTTTCATATTTCTGATGGGAATAAAAGCAAACCTTTTTTGTCAGAGCGTTCGTAACTTCGCCTTTATTCAATTCAGCTCATAATAACTACGAAGGAGGCCGCAGGTAAGTAGAAATTAGCGCTAATGAAGGGCCCCTTAAGCCTATCGTATAGTTTCTTGAACGCAACGAAGGATACCTAAATGTGTTCCTAGTTGACCCACATGTGCAATCGTCATAAACTCAGCCAGCGAATACACGGCGGGAGGTGGCGCCGCAGTCGCTTGCCGTTTTCTATCGGCGGTGCATTTCCATTGCGCTCAAGCTAAAAAAGTCGAAGATGGCCAGAAGATTCGTCGCTTCGGCATATTTTTCATATTTCCGATGGGAATAAAAGCAAACCTTTTTTGTCAGAGCGTTCGTAACTTCGCCTTTATTCAATTCAGCTCATAATAACTACGAAGGAGGCCGCAGGTAAGTAGAAATTAGCGCTAATGAAGGGCCCCTTAAGCCTATCGTATAGTTTCTTGAACGCAACGAAGGATACCTAAATGTGTTCCTAGTTGACCCACATGTGCAATCGTCATAAACTCAGCCAGCGAATACACGGCGGGAGGTGGCGCCGCAGTCGCTTGCCGTTTTCTATCGGCGGTGCATTTCCATTGCGCTCAAGCTAAAAAAGTCGAAGATGGCCAGAAGATTCGTCGCTTCGGCATATTTTTCATATTTCCGATGGGAATAAAAGCAAACCTTTTTTGTCAGAGCGTTCGTAACTTCGCCTTTATTCAATTCAGCTCATAATAACTACGAAGGAGGCCGCAGGTAAGTAGAAATTAAGCGCTAATGAAGGGCCCCTTAAGCCTATCGTATAATTTCTTGAACGCAACGAAGGATACCTAAATGTGTTCCTAGTTGACCCACATGTGCAATCGTCATAAACTCAGCCAGCGAATACACGGCGGGAGGTGGCGCCGCAGTCGCTTGCCGTTTTCTATCGGCGGTGCATTTCCATTGCGCTCAAGCTAAAAAAGTCGAAGATGGCCAGAAGATTCGTCGCTTCGGCATATTTTTCATATTTCTGATGGGAATAAAAGCAAACCTTTTTTGTCAGAGTGTTCGTAACTTCGCCTTTATTCAATTCAGCTCATAATAACTACGAAGGAGGCCGCAGGTAAGTAGAAATTAAGCGGTAATGAAGCTCCCCTTAAGCCTATCGTATAGTTTCTAGCACGCAACGAAGGATACCTTAATGTGTTCCTAGTTGACCCACATGTGCAATCGTCATAAACTCAGCCAGCGAATCCACGGCGGGAGGTGGCGCCGCAGTCGCTTGCCGTTTTCTATCGGCGGTGCATTTCCATTTCGCTCAAGCTATAAAAGTCGCCGATGGCCAGAAGATTCGTCGCTTCGGCATATTTTTCATATTTCCGATGGGAATAAAAGCAAACCTTTTTTGTCAGAGCGTTCGTAACTTCGCCTTTATTCAATTCAGCTCATAATAACTACGAAGGAGGCCGCAGGTAAGTAGAAATTAAGCGCTAATGAAGGGCCCCTTAAGCCTATCGTATAGTTTCTTGAACGCAACGAAGGATACCTAAATGTGTTCCTAGTTGACCCACATGTGCAATCGTCATAAACTCAGCCAGCGAATACACGGCGGGAGGTGGCGCCGCAGTCGCTTGCCGTTTTCTATCGGCGGTGCATTTCCATTGCGCTCAAGCTAAAAAAATCGCTGATGGCCAGAAGATTCGTCGCTGCGGCATATTTTTCATATTTCCGATGGGAATAAAAGCACACTTTTCTTCTCAGAGTGGTCATCACTTCGCCTTTATTCAATTGAGCTCATAATAACTACGAAGGAGGCCGCAAGTAAGTAGAAATTAAGCGCTAATGAAGTGCCCCATAAGCCTATCGTCCAGTTTCTTGAACGTAACGAGGGATACCTAAAAGTGTTCCTAGTGGACCCACAAGTGCACTTGTCATAAACTCAGCCAGCGAATACATGGCGGGAGGCGGCGCCGCAGTCGCTTGCCATTTTCTATCTGCGGTGCATTTGCATTGCGCTCAAGCTAAAAAAGTCGCCGATGGCCAGAAGATTCGTCGCTTCGGCATATTTTTCATATTTCCGATGGGAATAAAAGCGAACTTTTCTTGTCAGAGTGGTCATCACTTCGCCTTTATTCAATTGAGCTCATAATAACTACGAAGGAGGCCGCAGGTAAGTAGAAATAAGCGCTAATGAAGGGCCCCTTAAGCCTATCGTATAGTTTCTTGAACGCAACGAAGGATACCTAAATGTGTTCCTAGTTGACCCACATGTGCAATCGTCATAAACTCAGCCAGCGAATACACGGCGGGAGGTGGCGCCGCAGTCGCTTGCCGTTTTCTATCGGCGGTGCATTTCCATTGCGCTCAAGCTAAAAAAGTCGAAGATGGCCAGAAGATTCGTCGCTTCGGCATATTTTTCATATTTCCGATGGGAATAAAAGCAAACCTTTTTTGTCAGTGTTCGTAACTTCGCCTTTATTCAATTCAGCTCATAATAACTACGAAGGAGGCCGCAGGTAAGTAGAAATTAAGCGCTAATGAAGGGCCCCTTAAGCCTATCGTATAGTTTCTTGAACGCAACGAAGGATACCTAAATGTGTTCCTAGTTGACCCACATGTGCAATCGTCATAAACTCAGCCAGCGAATACACGGCGGGAGGTGGCGCCGTCGTCGCTTGCCATTTTCTATCGGCGGTGCATTTCCATGGCGCTCAAGCTAAAAAAGTCGCCGATGGCCAGAAGAATCGTCGCTTCGGCATATTTTTCATATTTCTGATTTGAATAAAAGCAAACCTTTTTTGTCAGAGTGTTCGTAACTTCGCCTTTATTCAATTCAGCTCATAATAACTACGAAGGAGGCCGCAGGTAAGTAGAAATTAAGCGGTAATGAAGCTCCCCTTAAGCCTATCGTATAGTTTCTAGCACGCAACGAAGGATACCTTAATGTGTTCCTAGTTGACCCACATGTGCAATCGTCATAAACTCAGCCAGCGAATCCACGGCGGGAGGTGGCGCCGCAGTCGCTTGCCGTTTTCTATCGGCGGTGCATTTCCATTTCGCTCAAGCCACAAAAGTCGCCGATGGCCAGAAGATTCGTCGCTTCGGCATATTTTTCATATTTCCGATGGGAATAAAAGCACGCTTTTCCTGTCAGAGTGGTCATCACTTCGCCTTTATTCAATTGAGCTCATAATAACTACGAAGGAGGCCGCAGGTAAGTAGAAATTAAGCGCTAATGAAGGGCCCCTTTAGCCTATCGTACTGTTTCTTGAACGCAACGAAGGATACCTAAATGTATTCCTAGTTGAGCCACATGTGCACTCGTCATAAACTCAGCCAGCGAATACACGGCGGGAGGTGGCGCCGCAGTCGCTTGCCGTTTTCTATCGGCGGTGCATTTCCATTGCGCTCAAGCTAAAAAAAGTCGAAGATGGCCAGAAGATTCGTCGCTTCGGCATATTTTTCATATTTCCGATGGGAATAAAAGCAAACCTTTTTTGTCAGAGTGTTCGTAACTTCGCCTTTATTCAATTCAGCTCATAATAACTACGAAGGAGGCCGCAGGTAAGTAGAAATTAAGCGGTAATGAAGCTCCCCTTAAGCCTATCGTATAGTTTCTAGCACGCAACGAAGGATACCTTAATGTGTTCCTAGTTGACCCACATGTGCAATCGTCATAAACTCAGCCAGCGAATCCACGGCGGGAGGTGGCGCCGCAGTCGCTTGCCGTTTTCTATCGGCGGTGCATTTCCATTGCTCTCAAGCTAAAAAAGTCGCCGATGGCCAGAAGATTCGTCGCTTCGGCATATTTTTCATATTTCCGATGGGAATAAAAGCAAACCTTTTTTGTCAGAGTGTTCGTAACTTCGCCTTTATTCAATTCAGCTCATAATAACTACGAAGGAGGCCGCAGGTAAGTAGAAATTAAGCGCTTATGAAGTGCCCCTTAAGCCTATCGTATAGTTTCTTGAACGCAACGAAGGATACCTAAATGTATTCCTAGTTGAGCCACTTGTACACTCGTCATAAACTCAGGCAGCGAATACATGGCTGGAGGTGGCGCCGCCGTCGCTTGCCATTTTCTATCGGCGGTGCATTTCCATTGCTCTCAAGCTAAAAAAGTCGCCGATGGTCAGAAGACTCGTCGCTTCGGCATATTTTTTATATTTCCGATGGGAATAAAAGCCCACTTTTCTTGTCAGAGTTGCCATCACTTCGCCTTTATTCAATTGAGCTCATAATAACTACGAAGGAGGCCGCAGGTAAGTAGAAATTAAGCGGTAATGAAGCTCCCCTTAAGCCTATCGTATAGTTTCTAGCACGCAACGAAGGATACCTTAATGTGTTCCTAGTTGACCCACATGTGCAATCGTCATAAACTCAGCCAGCGAATCCACGGCGAGAGGTGGCGCCGCAGTCGCTTGCCATTTTCTATCGGCGGTGCATTTCCATTGCTCTCAAGCTAAAAAAGTCGCCGATGGCCAGAAGATTCGTCGCTTCGGCATATTTTTCATATTTCTGATGGGAATAAAAGCAAACCTTTTTTCTCAGAGTGTTCGTAACTTCGCCTTTATTCAATTCAGCTCATAATAACCACGAAGGAGGCCGCATGTAAGTAGAAATTAAGCGGTAATGAAGCTCCCCTTAAGCCTATCGTATAGTTTCTAGTACGCAACGAAGGATACCTTAATGTGTTCCTAGTTGACCCACATGTGCAATCGTCATAAACTCAGCCAGCGAATACACGGCGGGAGGTGGCGCCGCAGTCGCTTGCCGTTTTCTATCGCCGGTGCATTTCCATTGCGCTCAAGCTAAAAAAGTCGCTGATGGCCAGAAGATTCGTCGCTGCGGCATATTTTTCATATTTCCGATGGGAATAAAAGCACACTTTTCTTGTCAGAGTGGTCATCACTTCGCCTTTATTCAATTGAGCTCATAATAACTACGAAGGAGGCCGCAAGTAAGTAGAAATTAAGCGCTAATGAAGTGCCCCGTAAGCCTATCGTCCAGTTTCGTGAACGTAACGAGGGATACCTAAAAGTGTTCCTAGTGGACCCACATGTGCAATCGTCATAAACTCAGCCAGCGAATACACGGCGGTAGGCGGCGCCGCAGTCGCTTGCCATTTTCTATCTGCGGTGCATTTCCATTGCGCTCAAGCTAAAAAAGTCGCCGATGGCCAGAAGTTTCGTCGCTTCGGCATATTTTTCATATTTCCGATGGGAATAAAAGCGATCTTTTCTTGTCAGACTGGTCATCACTTCGCTTTTATTCAATTGAGCTCATAATAACTACGAAGGAGGCCGCAGCTATGTAGAAATTAAGCGCTAATGAAATGCCCCTTAAGCCTATCGTATAGTTTCTTGAACGCAACGAAGGATACCTAAATGTGTTCCAAGTTGAGCCACATGTGCACTCGTCATAAACTCAGCCAGCGAATACATGGCTGGAGGTGGCGCCGCAGTCGCTTGCCGTTTTCTATCTGCGGTGCATTTCCATTGCGCTCAAGCTAGAAAAGTCGCCGATGGCCTGAAGATTCGTCGCTTCGGCATATGTTAAATATTTCTGATGAAAATAAAAGCGAACTTTGCTTGTCACAGTGTGGGTCACTTCACTTTTATTCAATTGACCTTATAATAACAACGAAGGAGGCGGCAGGTAAGTAGAAATTAAGCCCTAATGAAATGTCCCGTTTAGCATCATCACCAGTTTTTTGCAGTTGACGAAGCATTCCTAAAACCATTCCTAGTTGAGACATACGTGTACTCGTCATGAACACAGATGAGCGAATACGTGGCGGCAGGTGGCGCCGCAGACTTAAGCCGTTTACTATCTAGAGTGCGCTGCCATTAGGCCAAATAACGGAAGCTCTGAAGAATAATTTGCTAAAACGACCAATCTTCAGGCGTTCGGTGACTTTTTTTGCTGGAACCCCATGGCGGCGCACTCCAGATAGAAAACGCCTAGCGTCAGCGGCCACACCTGCCGCCGTGTATTCGCTGGGTTGAGTTAAAGACGAGTGCAGAAAGGGCTCAACCAAGAACCTTTTTAGGAATCCTTCGTCGGGTGCAAGAAACTGGACGTGCGGCCACACGGGCCATTTCATTAACGCTTATTGGCTCCTCATCTGCGGCCTGTTTCGTTGCGTCTATGAGGTGAATAGAAGAAACGTGATATGGCGGAAGCTCTGATGAATAAAACTCTTTTATTCTGGTCGCAAATGAGTAAAATGTGTACCCCCCCCCCCCCCCCCCCCCCTCGGGAATGTCGTATTTTTTGTTCTCCTGTTATGTCGGAGAATTAAATCCCGTACCACGCGTATCTGAAAACAAACAACATGTCGACAGGCACTTTCTGTCGTATCTCCTTACCTGATCTCCAGTCCCGTCCTTTGCACCGTTCCAAGATGACCGAACACTGATGGGCCCAGGTTTGCAATGTTGTTGTGTGCAATGTGTTGCGTGAATGTTGTGCAATTTGCACTCAGCTGGAATTATTCGTGGGGTATTGTTGGAGAATTTGTGCGGTTTCCAGCGCGGTTTGGACCCTGCACACAGAGCCAACTCCACTCCGCTAGCTCGAACCACAGCTGTGGCCGCGAAGAACAGCACCACTGATGAATAGCCCGCAGGCAAATCCGTTTATTGGGATCCCCCAAATTCGGACGGCTTCCCTCATTCGCGGTCAAGGAGCAGCGCCGCACCAGGCAGGCAGCAGGCACGGGAGACGAGTTCTGGTCGCCTGGGCCCGCTAGCCGACGACTTGAGGGGGAAAGGGGGGCTGCCCACGTGATGGCGCGGGCACCTCTTCGCCGCTTACTCCGCTGGGGGCCGGTAGGGGAAGAGCCGCGGCATGCAACAAGAGGCAGATAAAGGGGCCTTTGGCGGGCAAGGGGCAACGTGGATTCCCATAAAGTCTGGAAAGGGTAACACTTTAACGCTCTCACCCACTGTTTTTGTGGAAAAATATTTTTTTCCAATGTGAACAGAACTTGTTTTGTAACGAGAAGGGTCAATTTTTTTATTTTCTGCAGGTATGTAGTGTCAAAGATTTGTAACATGAGCCAATGTAGAATACCATAGGCTTTAATTTTATTCTGTTTGATTGTCATCACCCTCGGCGATATGTGGCGCTCCTTGGTTCAAATGACGATGCACCAATATGATTTACAAGGATCACCAATATGATCTTTCGATTAAAATAATTATTCACGCTTTTCAGCAGTGAATTACCAGGAGTAACTTTTCTTTAACACGCAATGTAACCTTGCTGAACATTACCGAACGGTTTCTTTGAAACTCATAAAATTATCGAAATCACTTTCGAGATTTCAAAGTTTACGGCCAGCAGCTTACGCCGGTCAAGTATGTATTAGCGCCAAGATGCGGCCCATGTGGCTTCCATTATCGATAGAGCAGACACTAACGGAGGTTTCTATTCATGCAGCATTGTATTCCATTCGCGTGAGGAAACAGTCTAGTTTCAGGACACAGCTCGCAGAATGTCGTGGCCGACGCTGCCACTAGATAAAGGTCTGGAAATTGCATTTCTCCTTCAGAGATTTCACAGATGATGTTGCTCACGCGGCTGCCTACGCTGTGGCAGGGTTCCAAGATATCATTGCTTTGCAGTAACGTACGAAAGGGCGGGGGGGGGTCTTTGAAAGCAAAGGGCTCAGACACAAATCTTCTGACACCAATAGCTAGCACCTAGCGTTTTTTTTTTGCATGAGCTCTCAGCTCGAGAATAGGGAAATACGTTTTGCTTTTCATCGCAAATCCTTCCTAAAATCCTTGCGGCGAAGTTCTCTCCTCAAGACATCGGTTTTTCAATTTCTTATAGCTGGTGGAAGCGTTGCAGTCATGTTCCGTAAATTTATTGTTTTACTCCACAGTCCACATGTGGGATCGTTCCATATCTGGTGCAAAATAGCTTGCGATCTTAATCTTTGCAGCATACCGTGGTTTTTTTTTCGATATAAGCTGACGTACAAAGCAGCCCAGAATGTATTTTAGACAAAAGCACAGCGCATCTTTTTTCGTCCATGGCAGGGAGCACACGCTTTTACTCCATTTTAACAGTGGCCATGCACTATATACTGTGGGGAAAGACAGCCGCTCTTTGTTAGTGGCTGTTAATTGTCCGATATGTACTGTAAGAAATATACGATAAAGTAATCATTTTACCGAAGATGAGCTTTTCATCGTAAGGTCGAAATAAATATGAAAATCAACGAGAACATAAAACTGGGCATGTTGTAACGGATTCATCTCAAAGCAGCGCGAAACACAGGACGTAATGGAAGAAACAATGGACGACACGAGCGCTACCTAACAACTGAATTTTTATTTCTACAAGGGTTATTTATATAAGCACCAAAACAACAACCGAAAAAGAAAACATCTTAAAATCCCGATAGCCCTTAAAAACCGCACGCGCATGCAGCGGGAGGTTAATCGCCACATCTTAACAAAGCCAACCAGCAATCTTAGCGCATTTCATACACCTGCTATCAACCTGCCGTCACACATTCCCTGAGGGCGCGAATCTCTTTTTTCCACGAGATTGATAGACGGAGAAGCGACACATGTTTCTGACGCCTGCCTGGTGTTTCTGGTGCATGCCATGCGTCAAGATTGCTGGTTGGCTTTGTTAAGATGTGGCGATAGACCTCCCGCTGCATTCGCGTACGGTTTTTAAGGGCTATCGCGATTTTATGATATGTTTTCTGTTTCGGTTGTTGTGTTTGGTGCTTATACAACTAAACCTTCAAGAAATCAGAATTCAGTTGTTAGCTCTCGTGTCGTCCATTGTTTCTTCCACTACGTCCTGTGTTTCGCGCTGCTTTAAAATGAAAATCAAGCTGCGAAGTATCTGCGAGGCAGGCGCATCCAAGCTCAACTTTTATGTCGCCTACATATTGCAGAAAAAAAGCGCCTCAACCAATATTTTTGAATTCGCACGCAACAGCGGAGTAAGTGTTGAGTGCAGCGCACTAATAATGGTTAAAGCAGTGACTTGATAATACGCATAACTGTGACAATATGCATGAAAGGGTTGGTTCGTTTGCTCAAGATGAAGTTCTGAAGCGCGTTATTACACTGTCTCTGCCCTGAGGGTACTGTGATCACAGGCTCGTCGGTTGCAGAATACCCGGTCACATGAAGAGGCAAACAAAGCGACGACTAAGACATACCTGTTGCATCCCTTCCGCGGCCAATCAGTCGAGCGGAATCCACCTGCAAAGCACGAAAAGAAGGAAAAGCTATAAAGAAACCGAATGAAGATTTATCACCGAGATGGGCCGATAAAGTACAATGGCAGTGGTAAGCGCTGATGACAATGCTCAGCGCTTCGTCTGGGCTGGCGCGCGGGATTTGGCGAGACTTGTCCTAGGCCTAACAGTCGGCAAAATGGGACGGCCGACAGACCGGCTCCACCCTTCAAACTGCGGTTGGATGGCGTTCGTTCTTCACGCCGTTCGAGACTGACGTTGACTGGCCAGACTATAGTGAAACAATAACCGCCGCTACACTGTGAACTGAGAACCCGGAATCCGTAATCGAAGTTGCAACTTCGTCTCCCGGCTGTAACCTGTGCTCGGCAAAGTTGTGTTCGTACCAACCCTTAACCCGGCAGCCACCTTGTCTCCTCCACCGTCGTGGGCGAAAGAACTTGTGCCGACGTGTAATATCGGCCGGTCTTGGAGGTGCTGTGTCGTAGGCGGTGCACGTGAAATCTGCTTGATTCATCGAAGTCTTCTCGAAACTTGCTGCTCCTCGACCACCGGGCCAAAACCAGTAAGTGGGATGTCGATCGGCCAGTTTTGCCGCTTGCATCTTCGAACGTGCAACTCTCTTAGTTTTAGTCTGGAACATCGATCCCGTTGTTAACCTGAAATACTTGCTAAAATCTCGGACCTACACGCGCAGCCAGCACTAAGTCGCGTGTCGAAGGAGGCCGGTCGCACGTCTGAGGCTGATATACAAACTGGAGGCATTGCCGTCGTTTTTGTTCACCGAAGGGGTCACCTGGCAGACTCCCTAACGGGTCTAGTTATCTCCGTATACACTTGACTTTCTAAGAGGGGCAACGCTGTTCAGACTTTGAAGAACTGCCACGCACTTGCATTTTGCCCCTCGTGTTGTTTGAACTTTGTACGTCTGTATACTTCGCAAAAGCCGCTAGGTGAACACAGCGAGTGCGACACTTTCAACTGATGGCCCGGCTGCGGCGGACATGGCACCTGCAGGTCGCTCCCCGCCTGCCTCAGCTTAGTTTACCATTCCACGATCGCCTCCCAAAGCACAGCCGCAGTTGAGTCTCGCTATGTTAAATTTTTTCGCGGGGCTGTACCAAGTGCTTCGGGTTAAACGTTCTACTCTCCTGCTTAGCCGTATGGGACCGCATCATGCATATTTATATGCCAACAAGTTGGCGCTGACTGGATGCGGGAAAAAATTTACCATACCTGACGTGAAGAACCGCGTAAGCAGAATGCGCGTTTAGGATGACGCATTTTCACTGCATGATATTCTAATGGATGTTTTTTTCTCTTCTTTTTGCCGCAACCCATTGCTTGGAAGCTTCGCGCCGATTAATTTCGCTTCGCCTCAGGCCGCATATTATGTGTCGCTAATGAATGTGTGGTTTATATTTGCTGCATTTACACAAAGAATTATTTTGGCTGTATTTACTGTTAAGCAGTAATTTCTTATGCTTTCACATTTCTTGGATTAAACATATTTCGCCTTAGTGCACCACATTGAACCAGCTGATGACTTGCGCTCGCTTTCCCTCTCTCCACAATCGCCGCTCGCTAGCGGTTGTCGGTGCGCCCACCTCTCTCAATCTCGAGAGTTGTCTAAATGGGAAGAAAATTGGCAGGTAATGCGAAGATATTAAGCAGGCTAGGAATTAATGGCTAGGTGAAACTTTTCGTCACCCCGATACAAAGGTGATGCTGATAATTTTTTATCTCTCGCCTCTCCGCTTCACCCGTTGCAGATTTTCCCTCTCAGCTCACTGCAGGCGCCGGAGGCTTCACTCGGCGGCCACACAGACACACACGCTGGCGCTTTTCCCCGAATGGCACTCATGCTGCTCACGCAGTAAAAAAAAAAAAAAACAACGTTGGAGCTTCTTGTATTGGCTTTTGGACACCCATAAAAGAAAGCGTTATATTCATTAATGCTATCACTGGCGTCATCGGCGAACGATTCGCTATTGTCACTGATTGGGTGTAAGGTGTCGCCGTGAAGCTTTTTCTCATTAACACTTTCGTTCTTTGGAACCAGCACGTCACCTAACCGTTTCCTGTTCTCCACGGTTGCTACATATATATCGTGTATGCCTTTTAACATGACTTCAGATTACCAGTAAAAGAGCGCTATCAGGCGAAGGCTATATTGCGATTGTCGTGCTATTCGCAATGGTGTATAAACCCGATGACATTTGTTCAGTGTTGCCGAGCGGCCCTCCGAACTTCGCGTGCGGCGCCTCTTTTACATGGGTTTGAGATCGGTTGGCCAAGAGCGCAGATGCGGCGTGCGTTGGTGGCCAATCAGTATAGACACCGTTAGCATACCGTGTACCGTGTTACCGGTACCGGAGCACCGGAAGCCCGCGCGCAGCCAATGCGCATACGCAAATCGGCTTCATGGCGACATATGGCGCCAGGCACCAGGCAGCTGTAAGCAGCTGCGCGCGCGCCTGGGGCATCGGGACCAATCAGCGTGGGCTCACAGGCGGTGGGCGGGCTCTCAGTAGTCCGCTCACGGTATCTGTAACACGGTATGCTAAATGTCTCTAATATGTGGGCCTGCGTGATTTGATTGATTAATGCGGTGCATGTCCGTGACCCACGTGATTTGCATCTGTCTCGAAAATTTTTCAAAACTGCTCCATGTTTCGGCGGAAAACTCGTCCCACGGAGCACGCTCGCATCCGTGCCCATTAATTCTCGACAAGCGCGTTTTTAAACGGGAAGTTCTTTATGAAAGCATTTTTTTTCATATATCTTACGATTCCAGTAAAACAGTGAATATATTCGAATATATCCCGACGGCAGGCTAGCATTTTTTTTTGTACTAACGTTTTTACAGCTGTCAAAAACGTTACAAATTGGTTTTCTATGGGAGTTTAAACTGCTCGATGCAAGCGATGGACAAACTTTAAAAGAATGATTTTGCCTCGCAATGCAAGAATTGACCGTTGCCTACAATATTTCCATAATGGCACCTTACAATATTCCACAGTTTCTTACGCGGGTTAGATTCCAGTCGCGGCGGTCGAATTGCGATGGAGGAGAAATTCCAGAGGCCCGTGCACTGTGCGATGTCAGTGCACGTTAAATAACCCCAGGTGGTCGAAATTTCTGAGGTCTTCACAGCGGCATCCCTCATAGCCCGAGTCGTTCTGGGACGTTAAACACCCACAAAAGATAAACCATCCTTCATAATTAAAACTCATATGCATGCAGTGGCTTGTTTCTGGAGACACCTTCTTAAATAAATATAGCCTTAAAGTGAACGATACAGCCCTATAAAAGTTAGCTACCCTGCATCAGTGATTTCAGTGAAGACACAAATGAGTGGTACCAGTAAAAGTATTGCTCCATAGAAAGCTGTGCTTTATAAACTCAAAATTACTCACTCAGATGCGACGTGACATAAAAATTATATAAACCTTGAGCGGTAGGAAGGTGACCACCGTCCATTCAACTGCCATGGAGTCTTCAGAAGTAGACCTTGATGGTAGTAAAACGATCTAAGCGTATGTCTGTAAACGATACGTGGTCTGACTATAAAAGTGTCACACTTACGGACCAGTGATGTACAGTCACGGACAAAAGTTTGCCGGGTGCGCATTCGCGAAAAGGAATTAATTTCGGCGTCACTTCACTAGACGGTCAACTGATATTTGTTTCAGCTGACGTAGCAAGTATGTACCCTAATGCATTTACGCTTTTCGTTGACCGGCTTTGTCCGACCACGCAGAAAAAAATTACATTTTTTTTTACAGTCAATCCGCATCACGCGAACTTTTGTCCACGACTGCATATCATCAATCTCAAAAGAAATGCGGACAGGATAATGAAGGCGCGTGTGCGAAAACGCAGAAATATAAGCTCCTGGACAGGAAATTCAAATGGGGTTCGTTACCACTGAAACAGAGCTGTTATCGAGCCCTGGTATTGAAAGTCAACTGCTCTACTTTCCGGTTTCCTTCAAGTGAGGCCTCGTCATGCCTTGCCGGATCCAATTAGCTCTTGTTTCAATTAACGCTGACAGAAGTCAGTGTAAGCTAAAACGCAAACAGCTTAAAACGCACTGGGCTTGCACAACAGCGGGAACCTAAATGTTTAAAAAATAGGTTGAGGTCCATGTCGTCTTTTGCGCATGCGGGTTTTATTGCATCATTGAATGTAGGGTGGTTGAAAGGGAGCACTGATGCATGACGGATGGACCGAACTCCGTTTGTAGTAGCTACTTTAAAAATTACACCATTAAGCGCTGTAATTTTAGGTCGACTTCGGCGCTTAATTTACTCTCGTAAAACTACCGGTCGCATCCAATCCGCCAGTAACAACTGCTTGAAAGCATTCAGCTGATGCTGGTTCGCTACTCTGACACAGAAATCGAAACGCATACACTCTAAACATAGATGAGTAAAAGGAGAGTAAGCTACGCTCTCGCGCACTCCTTTTCAATAAAAGAGTGTGTGCTAGAGGAGACAGCTTACTTCCTTTTAACTCCCATGTAGGCGTATTTGTGTTGAGTGTAGCAAAGGGAACGAACGGAAGGATTGGCGGAATCCGACGCGCGTCCAGAGAGAAATAAAACCTCACCCTCAGTTTTAAACTGCCAAAGTAATTTGCGATTAGCTTATGACAGTGCCTTGCTAAGCCACGCAGCAGATGAGCTGCAAAGCATGGTAAATTAGTTAAACAGGCAAAGCAGTACGGTAGGTCTTAAAATTAGCATGCAGAAAACAAAAGTGATGTTCAACAGTCTCGTAAGGAAAGAGCAGCTCACAGTTGGTAGCGAGGTGCTGGAAGAGGAAAGGGAATAGGTCTACTTAGGGCAGATAGTGGCCGCTGAAAACAATGATGAGAGGGAAATAACTCAAAGAATAAGAATGGGCTGGAACGCGTATGCAGGTTCTCTCAGTTCATGAATGGCAGTTTACCAGTATCCCTCACGGGAAAAGTATACAACTGCTGTATCTTACCAGTACTCACCTACGGGGCAGAAACGTGGAGGCTAACGAAAAGGGTTCAGCTTAAGTTAAGGATTACGCAGCGAGCTGTGGAAAGAAAATGATAGGTGCAACGTTAAGAGACCGGGAGCGGCAAGAGTGGGTGAGGGAACAAGCGCGGATTAATGTCATCCCAGTCGAAATCAAGAGGAAGAAATTGGCTTGGGCAGGGCATGTAATGTGAAGGCAAGATAACCGCTGGTCCTTAAGGGTAATAATAATAATAATTGGTTTTTGGGGAAAGGAAATGGCGCAGTATCTGTCTCATATATCGTTGGACACCTGAACCGCGCCGTAAGGGAAGGGATAAAGGAGGGAGTGAAAGAAGAAAGGAAGAAGAGGTGTCGTAGTGGAGGGCTCCGGAATAATTTCGACCACCTGGGGATATTTAACGTGCACTGACATCGCACAGCACACGGGCGCCTTAGCGTTTTTCCTCCATAAAAACGCAGCCGCCGCGGTCGGGTTCGAACCCGGGAACTTCAGATCAGTAGTCCTTAAGGGTAGCGGAGCGGATTCCAAGAGAAGGCAAGAGTAGCAGGGGGCGGCAGAAGGTTAGGTGGCCGGATGAGATTAGAAGTTTGCGGGGACAAGGTGGTCGCTGCTGGCAAAGGAAAGGTTTAATAGGAGAGACCTGGGAGAGGCCTTTGCCCGGCAGTGGGCGTAGTCAGGCTGATGATGACATGGAAGGTTGACTAGCTTGTTAGTGCAATCGATTCTTACTAACTTCACACTTGTTTTTTTTTTATGCATACTTAATTACTCTGCGCGTCATGCTCACAGTTATCACTGCCGAACTTCTTATCTCGCGATCGTAGCGTCGTGGCCCAACGGTGTAGGCGACAGACAGTGCAGCACTGCGCATGCTCCGTTTCGGGCTACCTTGCTCCTCTCGAACCAGCAGACGCTGCCAGCACTACGAAGCCGTGCCGCTCCGTGGCCGAGCTCGCAAGGTGCCCAGCTCCCGCCTACGAGGACGCGTGTTCGAATCACACTGTCGGCACAGCCGATCCGCGGATCTAATTCCTCGGATGGTATGGGCCCATGTCCGGGTGTGCAACTTGGCCGCGGAGTGTGGGGACAAGGGGGGTACTGTGCTTTTCGCACAGCACCTTTCTCGCTGTCCCCCCCCCCCCCCCCCCCCCCCGTATCCAAAGGGCGGATGCCCGTTGTTGCAGTTAATGTTCCCGGTGGGGTGGAGAGTTTTTCGTTTTTATTCCTCGGAACGTGTAATTCACGGGAGAGGCGCGCGCGCTGCTGCCGGTACCGCGGAAGTCCGCAGTAAGCGCGCACACACACCGGCGAGACGTCAGAGAGATACGCTTTTTTTTTTCATGCACCTGCTTAAATTTGCATGAAATACGTGCTTAAGTACCCGGATGTCCATTCCAGGAAGAAAACAAAAGCGTGTGTGGTGTCTCCCAGATGTCTTGTCGGTGTGTGCGCTTACTGCGGACTCTAGCGGTACCTGCAGCAGCGAGCCCATTGATATAGCACATACATGCATCTCCATTCATAAAACTCAGTTCAGACTGCCCGGTGTCCTCATGTTCTCCTCAAATCACACCCTCGAATGAGCTTGCACTTCCGTTATTTTGAACAACTACTTTACTCGCACGTCGGATGAACAAACCCTGTTACCGGGTCAGCCACCGTGAAAAATTGGAGCGGACATTTAAGCTCCGCCTTTACGGTACGACGCAATATCTATAGTGGGTTAACGTCCAAATACGCGGAATTGGTCATTCTGGACTTAGCTTCCTGGGAGTCCTCGCAGTAGTGCAGCTGTTAAGCTATGGCCCTGCATGCGATGGCAGGTGCTGACATCGGTGAGCCTCGTGCGACACAGCTTGCTCTTCCCTAGAGACCAATCATTAATTTAATTGCCACCTGCCAAAATCCGATGGGCAGCTTGTGATGACGCGACAATGTCACGTGACCTAAGTTGCACACCTAGGTTTTTTTTTTCTCCGGGAATTTTTCGCTCAAAACGCTGACACCGACACGGGATTTTCTGCACAACGGGACCTTAACGCTATCACGTTAGTAAGTAACTAAATAGATTGATAAGCGGCTTAGTGTCCGCAACGTCTCAGCCAACTTATTCTGCTCACCTGTAAATTCTATAATATTTAAAGCCAAGAAGGAATGCAACTGTCGCTACTGGGAGCCCGCAGAACACTCGCCCTCATCTCCCCCCCCCCCCCCCCCTTGCCCAACCGTAACGAGACTGGATTAACACCTAGGACGATCTGCAAGTCCATCACCAGTCCCATTTTTGCTTAGTGGAACTGGTGGAGTTGCACGAGGAGCTAGACTTTAGGACAGTTAGGTTAAGTTCCATATCACCGCTTCGAAAGAGGCGACTTGTGAAATGTGACGCGTGTGAGCACGTGAACACAAGATTATGCAGAAAAAGAAAAAGCAATTGAGAGCGACCACCAGATCGAATACACTCAGTATTAGGATGGTAACATAAGTGCAGTAGCGATTTGTACCTAAACAACGGCGAAATGCTCCTTTTTGTGATACACATCTTGTTCTTTCATTACGGGAGACTGCGTGTTTTTATCTGCAAAACACAAGCGTTTAATAACACTTACGATGGACGGCTGGTATTGTTGATTGGTTGAACAGTCCTGGTTACCTGCACTGGCGGCGGGTATCTCCAGGCGCGGTTGGTTCCGGCCACAGAGGTCGATGAACTTGAGAACCCACGCTAAGCCTGCGTTTGAGAAAGGGGGCACAGCACACGTGACCATTTGAGCACAAACGCTGCAAGCGTACTATTTTCCTCGAGGCTGTTTCTTGGACAAGTCGGCTGCGCTTATTGTCTCTCTGATGTCCCCGTCTTCTGGTGCGCTTTCGTTTCCATCACTGTTCGCTTTTGCTCATTCCCCTGTAGCTTCCTTTGGTTTGTCAATCTGTGAGTGTTTGATGTTTATTTTTCATTTATTTTGCGTAGCTTTTCTTTGTATTAACGAAAATGTCTGTTAGGGAAGAAAACCCACGCCTTCAAAAGTTGGCGGCTTATGGTGGGGAGCCAGCGCCTTTTTCGAAGTGTGCGGACAACTAAATAATGACGTCGTAATTAAAAAACATGACATCATAGCAATGTGATTTTTGGCGGGAGAAATAAATCCTCTACCGTTGGTCAGCTGAGACCTGTGCGTTCAAATCCGGGCCATTGAATGGGCTACTCAGGTCGCTGTCAGCCGTGGACTGATAGCCACCTGGCACGGATCATCGGCATTTTGCCTTTTCTCACGAAATGAATGCTTTGCAATCCAATAAGCACTACACACGAGACAAAGAAGAAAGAATACTAGCAACGTTATTGCGTCCGCGCTCGTTGTGTGTTCTCCCTCCGTCGTTGTCTCGTGTCTGTCACGCTGAAGCTCCAGATGTGAACTTAGGGGCAGCTCGACTCTGTCTTTATGCCCAAGAGGTACACTTATAGCCATAATCATGGCTCCTTTTTTGACAGCAGTTATTGAGCACTCGAGTTTGCGAGCAACGATTATGAGAGAATTGTGCCCATTGAGTTTAGCTCACATAAAAAGAGACAATTTAATATTTTAAAGCCCCTACATACACGATTCGCAATAGGGCCGCACCAAGAGGCTGCTAAACTAACACACGAGACGAGTTTTAACACTGCACTAATAGATAGCCAGCTAGTTGCCTGCAGTGCATAAATGGCATAAGAGTGCTGTAAATTTCGATGCACTTTACCGATGAAAATAGGGCTGCCTTTTGGAACACATGGAGGCCAGACATTTTCCTCAATACAATGAAAAGCTACGCAAGCCAAATTAAACAATATCAAGCGCCCACAGATTGAAAAAGCAAGGGAAGGCATGGGTGAATAAACGAAAACGGATAGTGAGCTAGCATTTAGAGGAGACTTTCAAGCAAGCATTTGCTGCAGGAGGTTCATCATCATCATCAGCCTGACTACTCCCACTGCAGGGCAAAGGCCTCTTCCATGTCTCTCCAATTAACGCTGTTAATTGCCAGCTGCGCCCATACGTATGCCCGCAAACTTCTTAATCTCGATCCACCCAACTTTCTGGCGTCCCTGATACGCTTGCCTTCTCTTGGAATCCACTCCGTTACCCTGTAGGACCAGCGGTAATCTTGCCTTCGCATTACATGCCCTGCCCAAGCTCATTTATTCCTCTTGATTTCCACTAGGATGTCACTAACCCGCGTTTGTTCCCTCACCCAGTCTGCCCGCTTCCGGTCTCTTAACGTTACACCTGTCATTTTTCCTTCCATAACTCGCTGTGTTGTCCTTGACTTAAGCTGAACCCTTTTCGTTATCCTCCACGTGTATGTCCCGTTGGTGAGTACCGGTTACCGAGGAACATTTCAATAAAACAGTTGAGCTCATTAAACACTGCTCTTTGGCTAGCATGCAAATACAAACAGCATCTGGGCACGCGACATGATGCAAAGACGATGACATGTGACATGGAGTACTCTCTCCTCTGGTCTATAATAATAAGAGGGCAGTATCGCGTCATAATAACATCTACAAAACTCAATGTGCACAAAACCATCTTCAGCCGCAGTTTTTAGTACTCAGTAACAGGCAGGTAGCGCAAACGTTCCAGTCATCATTCACTTCATTTTCGGAATCGATAGCGCTGCAGATGTTTCTATTATGAAAGCAGTGCACCACATTTAAAGGGATATTAAACATCTGTATATTTTAGACCACTGCAAAGTGCACTGTAATCATAGGGTTTCGTCACCACGATCACCTATAATTATCATCCATTATTTCACTAAGTACAGTCAACACATAGCGCAGTCATTCAGTCCTACTGCAGGTGCGAGGAAATTAACAGTATTCGCTACAGAATAAGCGCTTTCTCACAGACTACCAAGCGATCATTCGAAAGTCACATCTGAAATCTCCCACACAGACGTTAGAAGACATGTTTCTGGCTGGTACAGGCGCTCTGTGGCCACAGCATACTACAGTACCAAAACGAGTGTAACACCATATATTGTTGCAGTGTGTGATGCCGGCGGAGCAGTCCTCACTTGTACACTTTCCTACGAAGCACCAGTAATTGTTTTAATATTTGTAGTTGCTATATCAATTAGGAGCTGAACTGGGACTCGCTAGAGTAGCGCCGATTGCGAATTAGGCTGAAATTTCTCTATCGTATCTATTTCAATAAAACTGCTATTAACCCTAACATTTATTAGCTGCCACAGCATTTCATATCAAGAAGGTGCAACTATGAATGAAAATCACGCGAAACAAAATGCCGCGCTGATGCTTTCAAGCACTCCTATTTTTCCGGATGCCATCAATGAATCGAACAAGCTGCCCCATCCTGTTGAATGCCAGTATACGAGGCTCACTTCCGAGCACTGTTGTCGGACTTGTGACGTGCTTCATACTCGTTTAGTGCTTGCCGGTTTTTCTTCTTTTTTATCTCCTCATAGCCAGAACTTTGAGGGATGGAAATGAACAGTTCACCTTCTCTTTGCATTCATTGTATCTTGTACAATTGATTAGGCCATGCCATATGTTCGACTTGTGAATCTATGTAGGCCCTGAAATAAATAAATAAACAAATAAAAATCATTACGTATTTCTGAAGGCAGCACCATCAAAACCGCACAACTATAACTGTGGCCGGTACGATAAAATATTCGTGCACACGTAGCCTACAAGAACGTACCACGAGGGCAAAAAAAAAAGGTCACTTAAGACTGCTTAAGTACTTTGAATGCGAAAACATTGTCTCATCGTGAGCTCTTTTCCAAAATTCAATAAACATGCCTTCCTTTCTAATGACACACCTGCCCATTAGCATACAGTTGTAAGAATACACTATGTCCACCTTTATTCGCCAAGAAATAAGGTGACTTTGTCGCCTGTGGACTGCGCGCTCACCTGGCAATCTGAAGGTCCTTGGTTCCCTTCCCGCACCTTCGGAAGAAGCTATTCTTTCTTTGCTTGAGACCTCACTGTCTTATGGTCTGCTGCTGACGTCATGCGAGAGCATGGTGACGTCACTGAGGAATTTTCGCGCCATGGATGGTGACGGACGGCGGCTTATGTGCTGATGGGACATGCATTGACTTAGTACTAAATGTAACCAAGTTCTTGAATTTAACGCTGATAACATGCGAGCAGCCGCACGCAACGAAGCCACGAGATGACGAGATGCGCGGGATTATCACGGCATTGAAAGCAATTCAGCCTTGCGACGCCCTTTTGCGCATTTTCGTAGTTTCTTGTATATTTGTTCTTTTCATGATCGGCCTCTTGGATGCACCAGCCAACCCAAGCGACCCGTGATTAAGGTACACGAAAAAATGAGGCAACCACGTTGTAACCGCATCAACACCAATAGCCGATTAAAAGATTTGTTTCAAAGACACTTTTTGGAACACCATTTAGATATAAAGTTTGTTGCTGTGCTCATCATTCAGGTCGCATAACGACGCTTGTCACGATGTTGTGGCACGGCCGAATTTTCGCTATTTCGACGAATTACGTGCCCTGGAAGCGTTGCTTTGGCTGCAAGCTTCTCGAAAGCTCGTGTCTATTGCCGCGATCTAGGCAAAATTTGTTAGGCCACATCGCTGAGAGTAACTGGGTTTTCAAATTCTAAAAACTGATATGGATACTGCTTACGAAGGTCTACACGCCTCTCAATCAATACGGCGACTAAGAGTAATAATTACAAAGTTACCTATGGAGCATTAGTTAACCATCGTACTAGTTAACACGTCTTAGCTACACTCTGATGTGCTGTACGGAAAAAAGCGCCCTTCTCACTAAAAAAAGCCGATTTTTAAAAACAGCTGAACCTCACAGGTGAAACACCCTGTATTTTATGCACGGACCGTACATACATCTTCGCGAACAGTTTCGAACATTGAGAAATCACCTGCGAAAAACCAATATTTTGACAGCCTTCTAGTCACTTCTGGCGCATATACGAGGCGTGGCGAAAAGACAGTGCTAATGCGGCGACGACTAAAAATGCTAAGAATAAAGTTAAACAATATCCTCCTATATTTTCTATGCATGCGGCGCCAAGATCAAAGAATGCCGACCGTCGCACTTTTGGATGGATGGATGGATGGATACGGCTGAACCCTTTACATCGGGCGGTGGCTCAAGCCACCTAGCCATGTCTTGTGAAATTTTACTCCTGCCTTGCTTTTAGCCACCAATCAGATAACCTTCGCTTGGTTACTTCTAACCTCTTAAAATCCACTTTCCCTTCACTATCCCTAAACCCCAATGCCTTGGGTAAGTCAGCCCCGCTGCCTTCCACTGTAGGGTGAAGCCCTTTACAGAAAAGTATCAAGTGTTCAGCCGTTTCCTCCTCCTCTCCGCACGCAATGCACAAAGTGTCTATCTCCTGGTACCTGACTCTATACTTCTTAGTCCGCAAAACTCCAGTCCTGGCCTCAAACAACAAAGAACTTCCCCTACAATTATCATAGATATTTTCTTTGACAATTTCCTGTTTAAAGGTCCGGTATGTTTCTAGTGCCGATTTCGTCAGCATCCCTGTTTTCCACAAAGCTCTCTCTGTTCCTTTAACCTTTTTCTTAACCGATAATTGCTGATTTGCCCCCTTACTGCTGTCCAGATATTTGCTTGTCAATTTTCTAGTTCGCTTTCTCCATTTCGTGTCAACATTCTTTATATACAGGTATCTGAAAACTTTCCTAGCCCACCGCTTTTCCTCCATCCTTCTCAATCGTTCCTCAAATGCTATCTTACTGCTAGCCTCTCTGCTCTCGAAAGACGCCCATCCCATATCACCCTGTACCCCCTGATTTGGTGTATTGCTATGTGCTCCCAAAGCTAACCTCCCTACTCCCCGTTGCCTAATTTCCAGCCTTGCTTGAACATCTGGCCTCATACACAGGACCGCATTCCCGAAGGTCAGGCTAGGGACCATCACCCCTTTCCAGATCCCTCTTACCACCTCATACCTATTGTAATTCCACAGTGCCCTATTTTTCATGACAGCTGCATTCCTACTAGCTTTATTCATTACATATTTTTCATGCTCTGTCAGATACTCAACACTGTTATTTATCCACACCCCAAGATACTTGTACTCATTCACTACCTTTAGCACGAACTCCTGTATTCTATGCTCGCCGCCCTCTTCATTAAATGTCATGACTGCAGATTTTTCCTTACTATACTTGAAGCCTAATCTATCTCCCTCTGTACTGCATATGTCTAGCAACTTCTGCAGGTCTTCCTTGTTGTCAGCCATTATCACTATATCGTCCGCATATATTAGTCCCGGTAATGTCTGTTTAATCAATTCCCCTTGCTTGAAAAAAGATAGGTTGAAACCTAGTCCGCTCCCCTCTAGCTTGGCCTCCAAACCTTGCAGGTACAACATGAACAACAAAGGGGACAGAGGACATCCTTGTCTAAGCCCCCGCTGTATCTCTACAGGCCCTGATACATTTTTTTCCCATTTTATGAGCACTCTGTTACCTCTATATATATCTTTTAAAAGAATAATTACTCCATTTTCCACATCCAATGTGCCCAATATGTCCCACAAATGCTCCCGAGTAACGTTGTCATAGGCTCCCCTAATATCCAGAAATGCTAGCAATAAGGGCCTATGTTCCTTTTCCGCAATTTCTATACACTGTGTCAATGAAAATAGATTGTCCTCCAACCTCCTTTGTTTCCGGAACCCATTCTGTAGTTCCCCTAGCACCCCCTCGTTCTCCACCCAAGCATGCAGTCTATCCTTTATAATTTGCATCACCACCCTGTAAACCACAGACGTCACTGTTATGGGGCGATAGTTACTTACGTCTGCTTTGTCCCCCTTTCCCTTATATATCATGTTCATTCTACTTAATCGCCATTCATCGGGGACTTTCTCATCCACTATCATTTTGTTCACTACCTGTATTAATGTTTGCTTGGATTTTGGTCCTAACTTCTTTATCAACATAATCGGGATACCATCTGGTCCTGTTGATGTGCCACTAGGAACCTTCTTCTCTGCCCTTTCCCACTCTCCTTGCTCAAGTGAAGCTATTGCTGTAACCGGTCTATCCTCCTTCGATAAATTATGTACCACGTGCTTTGCTGAAAATTTTTCCGTCATCCTTGTTCCTATGTGTTTTATTGCTTCATCCCCTTCTAGTCGAATACCCTCATCTGTAACAATAAACCTTTGTTCTAGCCTAGTTTTATTACTCATTGCATTTAGATGTTTCCAGAATTTTTGGGCTGCTTTTCTATCCTTTTTATTTACTTTTGACATCCATTGGGCACCCTTTCTTCTAATTTTCTCATTAATCAAATAGGATGCGTCCCTTCTACACTTTATGAAGGTATCCCATTTTCTGTCTACTTCGGGTTTTGGTTCCCCCCTCTTCTTGGAATATCTGTGTTCCCTGGATGCTTCCTTGCGCTTTTCTATTGCCCTCTTGACCTCCTCATCCCACCAACTCTTGGGTTTGCATCTTTTCCCTTTTAGCTTTACTCCCACCTTAGCTAGCTCTAGCTCCAGTAATCGAGTTAATTTGGTATAAGTCCATTCTGTTTCACTATCCTCAAAAATTACTTTCTCGATTTGTTTGGCTGCTACTTCCAATTGCTTTTCTGAGTAAAAATTTCCCCCTGATTGTTTATCTTGATTCAGTCCTACATTGCTTTTTCTTCTGAAGCTCAACTTGATACGCTTGTGGTCACTACCTAGACTTCTGGAACCATCTTCATCTATGCTCATTACCCCTAATCTGTTATACATCCTCTGTGACATTAGTGCATAATCTATCGTCGAGTGCAGACTCCCCGCCTCCCATGTTATGAGCCCTTCACACTTCTCGGTGCTGTTGCATACAACTAAATCATGCCTGTCACACATGTCCAGCAGCATGCTTCCTGTCGAATCCGTGTACCCATCCAGGTCTTCTATGTGTGCATTCATGTCGCCTAATATAATTATCTCGCCCTGTCCTCCTAGCTCATCAATGTCGCTTGCAATACATTCTAACATTTTCCTGTTTTCCTCTTTGGAATTAACCCCTGTCCACAGGTATACAAAGCCAAGGAGTGTTTGCTTGCCTGCCACTGTTCCTTTTAGCCATAAATGTTCCCTGCATCCCAGTCTAACCCTTTGAAAATTCATACTTTTATGAATGAATGCCCCAATTCCACCTCCCTTTCTGCTGCCCTCTGTTCTATTGCAATATTCCCATGCGTAGTCTGGGTTACAGGGTGGTTGCTCCATGTCTCTAAGATGTGTTTCCGCTAAACCATATACCATTAATTCCTCCTGTCTTAACTGTTCTTCTATTTCCTCCCATTTCAGTCTATTCCTGCCACCTTGCATGTTAATGAAACCTATATCTGAATTAACTTGGCCCTGGCGCTTGCGTCTCTTTCTTCCCCTATGGTTCCATTGTCCGTTTGATCTTAATTCTTCCTTCTCTACACTGGTTCCTTCAGAGCTCTGGGTCCCCCCAAAAAAGCTGTTGCCTGGCGACCTATCCTACTACCCACCTTCTTGCCAGTGGCACCACCGTAGTGGATGCCATCCTGTGCAAAAGGGTGGGGCCTAACCTCGTACACTTCCCTGTTGACCTCCATCACCTCGTATCTTAGTCGTCGACTCAATAGCCTAATTACCCGATTAGTCTCCACGACCCTCCTTTCCGTTTCGCGAGCCTGTCTCTGGACCTCTGGGATTGTGCATATGGTCACATGCACACTCTCAGAGGCCTCTCTAAGCCTACGCATCCCCACCTCCAACTGCGTCTCAAGATTCTGGCTCCTACCCTGCAGTACATCATTGAGACCAGCATGGATGACCACAAGGTGTTCGCCATCCATGCTACCCACCACCACCTCCCGGGCTCTGGCCATTGCATCCACCATGCACTTTCCCGACTGGGCCTCCACCTGCACCCGCCTGTCTGCCTTCACTGCCGTCAGAACGCCTCCCTCAACCCTCGCTACATTCGAGTCCCCGACCACCAGAACTCTCCTGTGCCCCAAACGTTCGCTTCCTAATTCCATCTGTTGGCCTCCGGATCGCTCTAGCTGACTCTCCTGCCGCTGTACGCTATTGTCGCGAGTTTCCATGCCCGCTTTAACCTTTTTCATTTCGTTCGCATTTTTCTCACTCAATGCTCGCTGCACTACAGCACTGTACGATCGACGAGCCTCGTCCTCCACCTGACACTTCTCCGAACTGGGGTGCCCAGCCGGCCGCGACCTGAGCGCTTCAACCTGTTTTTCTAGCTGGGTCCGCTTTTCCCGCTCTTCTTTAATCTCGCCCACCATTCGCTTCAACAGGGCGGCATTATTCTCCTCCTTTTTAATCAAATCGGCGACCTGAGCTTCCAGCTTAATCCGATCCTCTCGTTCGACCTGCCGGTCCGCATTAAGTGCATTAAACCCAGCTTCCCATTCCCCTTTTAACGCATGAACGGCGTCCCCAAACCGCTTGCACATCTTACACACGAAGCTAGCCTCACCCGCCTCGGCTAAGCTCCCGAACCCTGTCTCATCTAAGTAACACCAACGGTCGCACTCCTGGCACTGTACTAACTCCCCGTCCTTGTCCTCCTTAACTTTCCTAGCTTGCCGACCCATCGTCCGGCCGACTACGCCTTGTGAAAGCTGTGAGCGCCGCTTCTCGGCGATAGGCAAAACTACGCGTGGGGCGATGCATGAAGTACTCGCCACGAAGAGGCGCCCGCATCGGAAAATACCTGAAAACTAGTTCATCGCTGGTTCATCGCAACGCTCTTAGTTTTGCCGCTGGCCGTGATGAGGCGTTAACGTCGCAGACAACCTAAAGACAACCCACCGGCGGCACAGATTAAAGTTCGCGCGAACCAGCAGCACGCGCCCATCGGCGCGTGGTGAAACCCTCCAACACTTCGCCCGGGAGGAGCGCTGGTAGCCTTGATTTGCTTCAACTGCCGCTTTTGAGCCGATGCCCAGGCATTGAAAATATAGCAGGCTATGGCCGCGATGAACAAACCTTCAGGTTGGACGGATGGATACGGCTGAACCCTTTAAATCGGGCGGTCGCTCAAGCCGCCTAGCCATGACATGAAATTTTACTCTTCTCTTGATTTTATCCACCAATCAGATGACCTTCGCTTGGTTACTTCTACCCGCTTAAAATCTACTTTCCCTTCACTGTCCTTAAACCCCGATGCCTTGGTTAAATCAGCCCCGCTGCTTTCCACTGTAGGGTGAAGCCCTTTACAGAAAAGTATCAGGTATTCTCCGACTCGAGCGCCTCATGCAGCGCCGCATGTGTATTTTTGCTGATCGCCGAGAAGCGGCGCTCGCAGCCTTGACGAAAAGTGCGGCGGTCGGCATCTCTTGATCTCGGCGCCGATGACTAAGCATGGAAAATATAGGAGGCTACTGTTAAGCGCAACAAAGCGCGTGATAGCCGAATGAACTCCGATAGCGTTGGAACTTGGCAGCGTATCGCGTCTACGATAGCTTGCACGAATGTGGTCCTGCTTCTGGATGCGGCCGATCAAAATTTATCAACAAAGGAACGCAGCAGTGTTTTCTTACGCGACGAGTTAATGACGACTTGTGCGACACGGGATACCTTAGTGTAAGCCAGTGCTGGCCAGTTGGGCATTACACGCCAATGGCTTGTGACAACGTGACGAAGGCTCTTCGCTTCTGCCTATTAATTTCGACTTATTAACGCGGTGTGTACGGAGTAGTGCGAACGTAGAATGACACATCAAGCTGAAACGGGAAGCCGGCAGTAAAATGGGCTCCACAAAGAGCTCATGTTAGTGTAAAAGCAGAGGGTTTCACTACGCTCCAGTGGGAGCGTGCTGCTAGCTGGTTCACGCGAACTTCAATATCCCTGCCGCGAGCGGGTTATTAAGTTCGATAAGGCTGAGCCATTTGAATAGGGCGGTGGTTCAAGCCGCCTAGCCATGACTTGTGAAATTTGACTCTTGTCTCGGTTTTAGCCGCCAGTCAGATAACCTCCGCTTGGTTACTTCTACCCACTTAAAATGTACTTTTTCTTGAGTGTCTTTAAACCCCAATGCTTTGGATAAATCAGTCCCGCTGCTTTCCACTGTAGGGTGAAGCCCTTTACAGAAAAGTATCAAGTGTTCAGCTCTTTCCTCCTCTCCGCATGCAACGCACAACGTCTATCTCGTGGTACCTGACTCTATATTTCCGAAAAACTCCCGTCCTAGCCTCAAATAACAAAGAGATTCCCCTATAATTATCATAGATATTTTCTTTGGCAATTTCCTGCTTAAAAATCCTGTATATTCCCAGTGCCGATTTCGTAGCCATCTGTTTTCCACAGGTTGGATGGATGGATGGATGGATGGATGGATGGATACGGCTGTACCCTTTACATCGGGCGGTGGCTCAAGCCACCTAGCCATGTCTTGTGAAATTTTACTCCTGTCTTGCTTTTAGCCACCAATCAGATAACCTTCGCTTGGTGCCTCATCACGGCCAGCGACAAAACTAGGCCCACCGCGATGAATCAGGCGATATCTTAGTAGTAGCTCTATGCAGGCGATGGCCGAGGTTTTAGGTTGGATGGATGGATACGGCTGAACCCTTTACATCGGGCGGTGGCTCAAGCCACCTAGCCATGTCTTGTGAAATTTTACTCCTGTCTTGCTTTTAGCCACCAATCAGATAACCTTCGCTTGGTTACTTCTAACCTCTTAAAATCCACTTTCCCTTCACTATCCCTAAACCCCAATGCCTTGGGTAAGTCAGCTCCGCTGCCTTCCACTGTAGGGTGAAGCCCTTTACAGAAAGGTATTTTCTGGTGCGAGCGCCTCTTCGTGGCGAACACCTCATCCATATCCCCACCCGTACTTTTGTCAATCGCCGAGAAGCGGCGCTCGGAGCCTTGGCGAATAGTGAGACGGTCGGCATCCTTCGGTCTCGGCCCCCACGCCCAGGCATGGATAATATAGGATTCCATGGCTGAAGTCTCGACGAAACTTGGGGCCTCCTCCTCAACTTATGCGTGTCAGTGCAATCGATATGAAAGACAGAGCAGGCGAACTCATGCCGATGCGATCCAACCGCGTGCCTATACTGCTGACCCAAAAACTAAAGACCTCTCCGATGCTATGAAAGAAAGCGGCTTTCCAGTTATTATAAAAAAGCGCTTTGCCGCTTCTCATACACCTTCACATCACCTCAGCCATTTCCTCCACTGCATGGTAGCAAACCGGTACCCTCTCCTGGTTAACCTCCGCGCCTTCCGTATCCTCTCTCTTACCGGACTATCGATGCTTGAACCCATTGGAACGAAAGTTGGTTCCCTGCGGTACCGAGAACAACCGTGCTTCTAGTTAATCGGGGTTCAATGTCTCAAAGCGACTGACGCTATGAGGGACGACGTAGTGAAGGGCTCCGGAAATTTCGACCACGTGTCGTTCTTTAACCTGCGCTGATATCGCCCAGTACACGGGCCTCTGGAATTTCGTCTCCCTCGAAATGCGACCGCCGTGACCGGGATCGAACCCGCGTTTTTCGGGTCAGCAGCCGAGCGCCATAACCACCGAGCCATCGCGGCGGCTAACAGTACATCTAATTCCTGAACAGGCCGTACTGGCTGAGCGACAAACTTCGGTGCTTACTTCCCTGCCCGCTTTCTAGAACAGACGATCGCGTCGGGGCGTGCCTTTCACTTCTAGATCTGCAACAGGTATGCGATCACCCCTCAGCTACACACGACTACGTGTTGCCTATCATTGCTTGCACCTGTGGCTCCACGGTTAGCGCAAGAAATCTCCTGGGGTAAATATAGGTCTCTCTTCACATTTGCGTTCAACACATTTTCCGCGCTAACAAAAGCTCGAGTATTGCAAAACTGGCGGACTCGACAGTGCGAGTTGTAGAACTGGCCGATTTCAATCGCACTTACCGTTCTTGCTGTCGCGAATGAAGCTTTGGGAAGACTTCGTCCATGCAACACCTTTGAAGAGGCGACACCGGCAACACCGTAATCCGAAGACGAGCTGGCAGCAGTGGCACTTTGGCACAGGAGTCCACTCTTACGCGATTAAACACTTGATATGCCGTGTTCAGCGATGGACAAGCGAACCACTGGCGCGAACACGTTTTCCGGAGCCGGTAGTGGCTGGGCCCGTTGGATTTCTTACCCGCTTTCATTCGACGGAAATTCCGAGGCCCCAGCTAATACAGGGTTTCAGCTGATGCCACAGTTCGACGAGGGAAGCAGGAAGGGTTTCATCAGTTAATATAGATAAGGTCAGTTTCGAACGACGTCACGAATAACTAAGAAAATCACACCCGAGCACCATTGTCAGGGCGAAGCCATGCTGCTGCCGCACCGCTACTGCCCGGTAGGCTTAGGAACGAGTCTCTGCCAGTTCTCGCCCGCCGCGTCGGGAAGAAGCCGGTGGCCTTATCTTATCTCTTAGTTCGCACATGTTCCAACTGAGACCATCGCGAATCGTTATTTTCACGCGGCGGATCGCATTGTCACGCTCAGGTTTAAGGCTCTTGTCCAATCGCATTCGACTGCTTGGCTTTCTTCCTTTTTTTCTCAGGCTGGTGCATACAAGTGCCACGTCACCTGTTCATCCCGATAGGAGAGATGGCAACAAGCATGGTTGGCTATCGCCAAAACTGCGTTCACTCGATCGGGTGTCACAGAACGTTACCCTAATATTTCGAGAGCAAAAACAGCGAAAGAAAGCACGTTGAGATTAACTGCTCCGTCTCACGAATTGGCCCTTGCCAGCCTCTGTAGGTCGAGCAACTCTTTTTTGTAGATTAACAATCACTTTCAATAAAAATTACACTGAAGGTCGGGGCCAAGGCGCCAACTATGCCCATTTATTAATCAGATAATTTGGCTTGGTTTAGGGGAGGTTTAACGTCCCAAAGCGACTCAGTCTATGAGGAATGCCGCATTGAGGGGCTCCGGGAATTTCGACCACTTGGTGTTCTTTAACATGCACTGACATCGCGCAGTACACACGCCTCTAGAATTTCACCTTCATCGAAATTCAACCGCCGGGGTCGAACCCGCGTCTTTCGGGTCAGCAGCCGAGTGTCATAACCACTGAGCAACTGCGGCGGCCTAATCAGATAATTTCATAACTTATTGTTTGTTAAAGTCTAGATGTATCAGCACAGAGGAATTAGAGTAATTAGCGAAATTAATTGCCTTATCATTTATTGAATTATTGTCTTTAGTAATTCGTGAGTTCATGGGGCTTAACGTCCCAAAGCTACTCAGGCTATGAAGGACGCCGTAGTGGACGGCTCCGGAAATTTCGACAACATGGGGTTCTTCAACGGGCACTGTCATCGTATTTAGTAAATCGATCATTTAAACCTTCTATTCTTTCATTAATAATGGTTACAAATGATAACTACACTCTTAATGGGTGATCGACAGTTCATGAGGACATGTTCTGTCCACGCCACTCATGAGGCAAGAAATGCTGTCGATTAAAAAGACACGAAATTACCCCCACGTGACCCCCATCCTTCGCTTAGCCGGCGCACTCAATATAAGTCGACAGCTTGATTACTAGAGGATGTTCGTGCCGCGTTTCGATGGATATAAAAGAGCATACCCATGGCAAGAAATAAACACAACAAATGCTTCGCGGCGGTACTGTTGAACTCAATCACGATAGTGCAAAAAGCCCATCGTGCTGGGAATAGCTTGCGCGAATGCGGTTCTGCTTTTTTATGAGGGCGAGTTCAAAGGGGGAAAAAATGGAAACAGCTGTTGAACGCAACACCTCATATCTAACTTATTGAACGACATGAAGGATACGGCCACATAAAGCATGGCAGAACAGTGCGGAATCTTCTCACAAGGGCATGTGACGTCCCTGCTAGAGCTTTTACGTTGTGTCTGCCTATGTAATGAGGCTTTCTAATTCGGCGATGCTCTGTGAGGCGACCGTAGGATAATGACAGGCACTCAAATTTATAATGCTACCAAAGGGTCACATACCCACCGCGATGGCTAAATGGTTAGGGCGGTCCGCTACTGATCCGGAGTACCCGGGTTTGAACCCGACCGTGGCGGCCGCATTTCGATGGTGGCGAAACGCAAAGGCGCCCGTGTGCGGTGCGATGTCACTGCACGTTCAAGAACCCCAGGTGGCCGAAATTATTCCGGAGCCCTCCACTACGGCACCTCTTTCTTCCTTTCTTCTCTCAGTCCCTCCTTTTTCCCTTCTCTTGTGGCGCGGTTCAGGTGTCCACCGAAATGCGAGGGAGATACTGCGCCATTCCCTTTCCCCAAAACCAATTTTCAATTGTTTCAAAGGGTCACCATTGGCTGCCAACACTAAAACGTCTACCCATGATAGCTCGGCTTATAAGACCATTGTACTTGGTACCACTCAGAGTGAGGTGCATGCTAGGGAAAAGGAAAGGGGGGGGGGGGGGGGGCAATCGCGAGTCTGCGACTGCTCTAACAATCACAGTGCAACGGTTGACTGCTGAAAAAATTATACCCGCGTAACGAAGCACGCTTGTACCAGTTATATAACCACAGGTCTCCCGGTGATGCTGGGATTCGAGCTGAGGCCTTAGCGCAGGCGTCTCGTGTAATTCACTGAGTGCACATCCGGGCCGGACCCTTTAGAGAAGTGCTGTGACGAATCGTTACAGAAACAGTGTCCATAACGTGGCCTCCGAATTTGGAAACGGCAGCGCGCGCTTATAAAATGAAAACTTGGGCTTGTAGTACGGTCGCCTGACTTTCTAAAACTCGCTAGCAAACACAGGCACGCGCTGTGTCGTCCCATAGCGACAGATGATGATGTGTTGTTTTTCGTGCTTCTTGGAGCGATACATTCGATATGTGCGCAATAAAAATTTTACTGTAAGAAGACGCTGTTAAAAGAGATGCTCACCAGAGCGTCCAATGCATTCTCACAGTCATAAAAATTTCGAAGGTTGCAATACTCCGCAACTCGACGACGTATATCAGAAGCAGCAAAGCTGTCACATTGTCACCACACTTACCCATTTAGCTGCTGCGACTGACGGATAATAACCTTTGAGAAGACCTCGATCACGGAAGCAGGACTCAGGACTTCTGAGGCGGCGACATCGACGACACCGCACTGCGAAGACAGGTCTAAAACGCACTGTGGTTGACGCTTTTGCTGGTGTGATGAAGGAAGAGACCTGTTGTGTCCGCTGGCAGTCAGACGAGCAGCTAATACGAACAGGACGTTGTCGGGCTTCGGTCACAGGGGAGGCCAGCACGCAGCTTCAAGATTCTGGGGCCCTGGCAATTGCAGGGCTTCGGCTGTTCGCAATTACAGTGGTCGACGAGAAAGGCGGTGAGGGTACTCTTAGGCTTGCTATTCCAGGCATGCAAAGGTTAACATGTCGCGAAAAAACGAATGTCGCCCGAACAGAGTCGGGAGGGCGAGACTGCACCGCCGCTGCTTCGTTGCATTCTGCTAGAGTTAGGCCTAGGCTCGCCAAATCTCGCGGGCCTGCCCCTGACGTTATCTTGCTTTATTTTTTTTTTCGGCACCTGCCTCTGCTGGGCCTTTGATGCGTTCGGGCGCTTACCGTTCTGTTTTATCTCGGTTTTAGGTTGTTGTCTAATCAACCTCTCCTCGACTTTTTGGCTTTCTTTTTCGGGCTGGCACAATAATGTGACCTGACGGTGGGAAAAGGCTGATGGGGAAGCAGCATTATAGATAGCATGGGCGTGGCTGAAAAAAACACCCTCACCTAATCTGATGCTTTTGAACGTTTCTGCGCAGCCCTATTACTGCCTCCTTAAGTAGGGACCACCGCAACGGGGCTGAGCCAATGAGAGGGATTTAAGGGAAATGTGAGAGGAGGCGGATCAGGAGCAGGAGGAGGGGGGCTGTCATTTGATGGCGGGTGACGCACCCGCACAATTATATGCGGGGGCGAAGGTTCGGAGTTACTAGATAATCTAGCAAACGTTTGTGAGGGGAGGAGGAGGTCAAAGGAACGAAAGCTGCGATTCGAAAAGCGTGGGGAAGGGGGGGGGGTTAAGGCTGAGAGTCACGTTGTCGCACTCTGGGGAGGCGGTCAATGGCGACTTTTTTTTCCTTTTGAGTTGCAGAACAAAGTCCCTGGGCATATGCCCCATTATATGCGCACGGCTCGACGCGAGACGCGCTTAAATATGGAATGCGAACCGTACTCGGAAACTTACGCCGAAGTGCCGAATGCGCGCCTGTTGTAGCAGGTCTGCGCATAGGGGAGACAAAGCATTCGAACATGCCCTAGCGCGGCGCTGTTGCAAGTCACACGCAGCATGCATTGCAGAGCCCCGTTTCGCACTGACCTCAGCCTGCCTCAGCCGCAAAACAGCAGAACGCCGCACTTGAAAACGTGCCCAGGAGAGAGTGAGAGCGACAATTAGTCGTCACTCTGTGCACCCTGTCAGCGAGCACCCGACGAATATAGCAGCGCCGCGGTGCGGCCTGACAGTCGCTCCTTGCGCCACAGCCATGGGCCGCATGTCTTTGACCGCGACTGTATGCACCTTTCGTTCTCCACCGGTTCCATGAACTCGACGAGCCCGCTTTCGCGACTTACCTCGCCTCCCCTCAACATCACTCCTGTCCAGTGGACTTGGATGCTGAAAATAAAGCTGACTTTGACCTCTAGCCAACGCCGCTTCGTGACGCTCGCTGTCGTAGGGATCGCTGGAAGCAGCCCGGCGCCTCCAATGTTCAATCGAAGAACTCGTCCCGGTGACCGGTTCTGGCTCCATGCCTGCAGTGTCTAGGTGGCGAGCGCTGGCCTTTATTCAGCAAGAGCGAATCACATGGGTAGTCACGTGACGCAACTGGCGAGATCGAGCTGCGGTCGGTGGAACGAGCGGTAACAGCTGCGACTAGTCACGTGGTATGACGTAACAGCCACATCTGCGGCGAGCCTCCAGTTAGAGGCCAAATCCCAGCTTCATTTGACTTATAGCTTTTCAAGCGAGGTGTGGAGCTTGTCGCTCCAAAACTCATAAAGCCCATGCAGAGAGGCAGTTGGTCATACACTTACTGCAGCGGTGCTGAACAAGCCGGCATGCCGGCACCCTACAGTGTTAAATTTGTAATATTCGTGTCCTTAAGTTGCTATGAGAAGTGATTTATATGAGCACTTTAGGCTTCAATAACTCTGTTGCAGAGGATTACTTGTTCTTGGATCTCGCAGCCACCTAAGTTGCGCAAATTGACCATAGCAAACGCAACAATAACCATACCACCTTACCCAGATGCACTAGACCACGTGTAACTCTTTCAACATCATCACTGTTCGGGATACATTAAGCTTCACACACACGTTGCTCTAGGCCCTACATTGGCTTAGTGCAGACATAGATGACCCGAATGCCCCAACGCCGGGTCTACTAGGAAGCTACATGTGGACTGCACACATCGAACGCACCTACGAATGAATCACACATTTGGTTCCTATGCTGACCCGAACTGTGCCTCATTAGTATATATGGGCTGCCTGCTTCCCCTTTCCCCCTTCCCCCCCTCCCAAAATATCTCAGGTAGCACATGTTGCTTGGCCTCTATGGGCCCCTAGTGGACTAGTAGGGCTGGGGCAGGCCTTAAAATACGTTGTAATGTCACCTACACACCTGTAAAGAACGTTCCAACTGCGTGCTCTGTTGTGCATTTATGATAATCGCTGCTGTCTAGCAGACCCAATATAGCTTTTAAATACAGCCAGAGTTAAATACGATACATGGGAAAGAGCATGTAGGATGTCTTGTTTCGAGCTCTGGGCCGTTCTTAAATATAGCAAATCAGTTATTTTACTTGTGTATTTCGTGCTGTGAAGTCAACATGACTTTTCACAAACTTTCCCAAACGCGAATTCTAATCCATGCAGATGTGCTCTCCGGTGCGCTGTTTGAGCACTTTAGACAGGTGTGTGCACTACTACTATTGCTACTACTACTACTTCTACTGGAAACCAGCCCCTGTAAAAAACGTGTGGGCAAGCTTATAGGTCCCATGTCGGTATTGGAAGGGCTAACCAGCATGCAAAACCGACGATTGTCCGTTCGTCCTCATAGCAGCCCATATCGGTCTCGTATTGGGCCCCGAAGGGCCATATTGGTTCCAGATGTCTACATCGGTGCATAATAAGACTGGAGGGAGTGACTGCTGAGGCGGCCCCCATTGGGCTGATGCTGACCCAAGTTGCAGAACCAACATAGGCTCCACATGGCGTGCCTATAACAGTGTGAAATGGGACAGGTCGGGGTGATCGGCGAACAGCCGACATTGGCCCGAGCTGCCCAAGCTGCTGGCCCGAGCTGCGGAACCCACGTAAGCCCCACATGAGCTGCCCTCGTTGGACCCACAGAGGCCCCACCTCACAGCCCACTTCGTGCTACATGGCATGGGACAAAAGGTGTGGGAACGAACATGGTAAGAGTGAACCTTATTAACATTCAGCCACAGATAACTTCCCAGCTACGAGTGAAAAGCGTGTAGTTTCCTCCTCCGTCTTCCCCTGCACGAATGGTTGACGTAGTGTGCAGTTGAACATCGTTATATAACGAAGTTGAAGCGGTCTGGCGATTACTTCGTTATAGCCGTAGCTTCTTTGTAGCCCGTGTTGACCGAGCTTCCAAGGGGAATCGTCATTCCTTCGTTATATCCATTATTTCATTATAAACTGTTTCGTTATAACGAGGTTCGACTATTTTGAAGTTGAATGCGGAAATAGAAGTGTTTCTTTCTGTAAGTACTCTTCCTGAATGCTCATTGACATTTTAATTATTTTAATTACTAAATTTCAAGATCAATGTTGACAAGAACAAGTTTTGTTGTCGTGTGCAAAATAAGTCTTTCATTACGATTGTACTGGTAGCTACAGTGTGAAAGGGCACAGTAGGCTTGTGCAGAAAAGCAAATTGTGGAGTTACTTCCACAATTAGAAAAGTGTACACTAGAAGCAAATATTTTGAAATAAACAGAGAGCACACTTGTTACCCCATGTCATGGAGCAATTATTAGTTGATTGCAGATGAAGTCTTCCCATTTATATTGTGGCTAAGAGAGTACATGTACACCTGCAATCGACAGTTTATGGAAGCAACATTAGCGAAAAGCTTTGTGCAGAGCCTGGTATATGGGTAGAACTTAATTCAATGTGGGCAATTTACCGGATGCACTAATAAATCTCAAGCAATGCCCCCTGGATGAAAATATTTTTTTTTTTGCGAAAGTCACGTTCTTCAATACTTCTGTGGAAGAGTGCAAGTCCTGTGGACCTGCAACGGCTGATCAAGGTGCATGCAAGAAGAGATGGCAGGACACCGGTTCCTCTTTTCATTTGTTTTTATTAAGACAGTGTGATCGTAAGCTAACTCTAGGAACTCATCCAGAAAGGCAACATTCATCAGGTGTACAGGGAAAGGCTTTATTACAGGTTAACGGAGGTCCAAATGCGTGCTGGGCATAAAATCTTGCCAATACTGCTTTATTATCTTCATTTGTGTTCATTTATTGGGGAATACTAGCCAAAGACTAGCTGACACACAACAAGGAATTGAAAAAAAAAATGAGGGTGGGAGGGAGGCATTACTGCAGTTAGTACAGGCGACATACTAACACACACTGAAAACAAGACAGAGAAAAAAGAGGCAATAAAAAACCATGGTGGGATTGTAACAACAGATCACAAGGTCGGATGCGACCAGCATGGCGGTCATTTCTCAACCTGAAATAAGGAAGTCAATGCTGCAACCTTAGAGGAGTGACGAACGCTACCGAAGGGTGCATCCTTTTACACCAGTCAGAGAGTCATTTGGGGTGTTCAATACTGAAAGGTGCAGACTTTACATCACTCGAGTTTTTAGGGGCGTATGAGAGCGGAGGTAAAAGACAGCTGCCATTTCTTCGCACTGAAGGTTGCCAAACTAGCGAGGCAAGTGGTCTTTGTGTCGTGCCAGGTTAACAGCAAGTGCACCTTACAAGCAAAAAGTAACGTGCTTGACGAAACGTGCTTATCACTTTGGTGCGTTTGATACACTCAGTTACCCTGAATGGAGTAGTTGGGTCAGCAGCACACACGTGAATAGTAAACACCCGTTAATCTTTCTGGTGTGAAAACTGCCCCCTTCGGTACGCACGTCACGGCTTGAAAATAGTGAAATACACCCTTTGCAGAGCCTTATATCTGCAAGAGTACAATTCGTAATGCCGGTGGTTTTGTTTATGTTTCTTTTTTTTGGCTCATTCCATTCATCCTCCTAATGTGTACAGGTCAGGAGATCTAAACGAAGGGTGTTTTTCTTTTTTCTTTACAAGGCTAACGCGCTCTTCTGCATGTTTCACAGTTCAAAACTCGATAAACCGAAAAGAGTCACTTCGTCCCAAGAACGAAGGCAAAAAAATGAATCCAGCAGAAAAACGGAGTAAAACAAACTCGCAAACACAAACACTGCATCATTTTGTTTACTAAGGATGTCGTATAATGCTTCCCTATACAACATGTGCACATTTATCCTGAGGCTCCAACTCTCGCTGCCGTTAACACTCAGCAAAGTAATAAACAAAGCAGTTTCGTACTATTCCTAAAAAGAGTCTAACCACAACCTTTGGGGGAAAGTGCATCAGTAGTGTATACACTCTCATTCTTTATCATCATCATCATCTTCCATTCTTTTCTTCTTCCCTCCCACTTCCATCAAAAAGCTGTGTTTAGTTTCTGCAGTGCAGACCACTTATATATACAAGGACATTGATTATGACTGAATAATCAGGTAACCTGTTAAGTTAATAGAAGTCTCAGTGCATGCTCTTCTCAGTAAGCACACATGCTAGAGGGGGAAAAACAAAATGTCAACAGCAAAAGTGATTCCAGATAAAGAATTCTGCCCGGTTACAACGAGTTAAAATTTCCCTTGCCCGCCTCTCAACAGTTATAAGTGTCCTGCAATGCATTCTTTTCTATATACCTGGCACATACTGATCGTCCACGTCTCCGCTTACAAGCAACAACGAGAACTTGCCTAAAGAGTGAAAACTTCACACAACGAGTGTTTCACGAGTGGGTAAGGAAGAATAAAATACGTTATTCTCTTCTCTTCTTTCCATCCTAATGCATCGTCGTCCTTTTTGCACACATTTTTTCTGTCTCGCATTCTCTTCGAAATGCAACAACAACCCGGTGTGTCTGTGTGTCCGCTCCCCTTCTATAACATGGAGGCAAAAATGTCCTGCCGCCGTGTTGTGCATGTGTGATGTATTGCTCGTACCTGTAGAATACAGCAGCAGCATACAGCAACACATACACATCTCTTGTCCTGCACGGGCGGAGTCCGCGTATGTACCTTCTTCCAGCTGCCCCATTCTTGAAGGGCAGCCGCGAGTATTAAGTATATGTAACCGCTGAACGACCCGACTAACATCAGCACCCTTCCCCTCTCCCCCTGCAGAATAAGAGGGAAAATGAGAAAGAGCGAGACAGAGACACACATTCAATGGCCGAGTCCCGTAACCAGAGTGTGCGTCCATTATGTGTGACATAGGTCCCATCCTGGTTCATCACCACCATGTCTTCATGCGGCTTCGCTTGTCGACAAGCTCAATCTTGGAGTACGAGAGAAAGGCGTCTCGCAGAGGGCGATAAAAACACAGGTAGGCTGAGAGATAGAGAGCGTCTTGACCTCCCTGCGTGCCCGCGTATAACTGAGATGGACAAGGCGGTGGAGGTCACGGATGAGGGACATGTGCAAAGATCGGCGCGGCAAAATAACCACGTGTGTGACGTGCCAGGTCCGCGTGGCGCGCTGCTGCTGATGCTGTTGTTGACTAGATGCACTGCTCTTCGCACTTTCGCGACGGCGCTCACACGCACGCCGATTGCTGTGTGTGCGTGGAGGGCGAGGGATTCCAAAGGTCCAAGAAGAAATGGGCGCAAGGAGAAGCCTTAAGGCCGTCATGACGTTGCCTGGCAAGACAAAAAGGCCGGCGCCAGAAAGAAAAGGCAGAGTTCGGACGGCAACGGCGGGCACGCTCGGCTGGCTTTTTTTTTCTGTGATGCGCAGCCAGCGCGGTTACTGTTCCAAACCCGCCTTGTATGTTTTCACTCGCACTGTCCACCGCAAAAGGCAGCGTCGTGTGTATGCTTGCTTGCTTGCTTGTTCACACCATCGTGCCTGCGGCTGCGAGACGACGAAACGAAATGCGACCGGAGACAGAGAGACACAGGCTGGCGGCAAAAAAACAATAAAAAATGCACGGCGACGACTACTCAGCGTCCACGACGATATATATGTGCACACACACGCACACACACACACACATGCGCGCACAGTCGTCACGGCGCAGTCGTTGGAAGTCACCCGCCAGCAGCCGTCTGTCTCCACAGACACACACACGCGAGCGTTCCTTGTCGCCATTGGAGAGAAGAGCACTATGGCGGCGAGGCGTGGGAGGACTTCCTCCGAGTACAATGGGAGGCGGGCAAGAAGGGGTGGCGAGAACGCGTCTCTTCTTCTCTCCTCTAAGAGTCAGGACCGCAGTTAAGCAGCAAAGATGAGGTGGCGTCGCGGTCCGCGGCACCCTCAGGGGTCGAGGTCCCGCGCCTTCGGGCACCGCCGCACCAGCGACTGAATAAGTTAAGGGTGGCGAGGCAGCAGGCCCGGAACCGGCCTAGTAAGCCCGCTGTGGCTCGCCCGCGCGGCTTGTGTGGTGGCGTCGCCGACGCGTTCTTCGCCGGCGCCGCTGGCGGCGGGGGGAAGAGGAGTTCGGAGTGGCACGCCGGCGTCCCCGACTGGGCGTCCTGGGCGGGAACCGGCTGCTAGCCGTCCGAGGACGTGGGACTCTCCTCGCGGATGCAGTTGTCGTCGTCCTCGGGCTCCTCGATGGTGATCTGGAACTTGATCTTGTCGCCGCCCTTGCCACTGCCATCGTCGCCATCCTCGTCGCCCCCTCCGCCGCTGCCGCCGTCCGGAGCGATGTCCGGCACGCTGGACGTCGGGCTGATGGGGATCATGTTCTGGTACCAGTCGCGGTTCTCTTCCAGCCGGTCCAGGATCTCCTGGGCGTCCGGGTGCACCAGGTCGGCCCACGTCTCCCACAGCGGGTGAGCGATGTAGTCGATGAAGCCGACCTGCACCAACGACCAAAGCGTAGGAGAAATGAATGTTTATCGCTGCAAAGGCATATCGTTACTGAAATGCCTCATATGAGCCGCGCGAATGACATAATCAGATTACGAAGTGTGACATATTCTGTTCTGTATCGATCGCGTTGCGCGCGCGTCATCAGCGCGCACCCTTTAGTTTCGTTGTGGTAGCCGCTATCGCCGCTCTCTCCATCATCCCCCTCCCTTGCTCAAGGAATGCATGCCTATAAAATCGAGCCTAGCTAGGGAAATCAACCGAGGTTCTGCTCTCTCGCTGATCAGCGTGGCTCCTGTTCTTCGGTGCGCCACTGTGGCGGCCGTGGCGATGCAACAGTGGCGACAAGGATTGACGCCGTGCCGGTAGTGGAGGAAGAACCTAAGGACCGCAATACGGCGGTGGACGCCGTGGCCCATCTCAGGCTACCAGACTTCGACGAAAGTAAAGATAAGTGGAAACCATACCTTATTAATGTCGAAGCGTACTTCGGAGCAAACGCCGTTGAGGAGTCGACAAAAATAAAAAAGAGCACAGCTTGTGGCGGCATTTAGCACGCACACGGTCCAGATATTGGCAGGGAAAGTAGCCCCGCGTACGCCGAATGCACTGACTTTAAGGAAGCAGTAGCAAATCTGAACGAGCATTAGGACCGAAAAAGGAATGAAATCGCCGAAAGCTGCCGAAAGGAATTTAGAATGGAGGTAGACAGCGGGTCGCCAATTTGCGTGATCGCTCGCGAACTCTACAAACTAAACAAATTCTCACCCTTAAGGGTGCAAATCAGCGGTCCCCAGACGAACACCCTTTTGGGTGCTAAAAAGGGTGCGGAGAAGCACCCATCAGGAAGGGTACACAGCATGAAAGTTTAGAGGGCGCGCGTCAGTCCAAGGCTTTTGCTTCATGGGTGGATCAATGTGGAGCACCCTTCCAACATGCATTCGTAGAGGTGTTATGGAAAAATAATACCCTTTAATGAGGGTGCAACCATTACATCCTCTAAAGTATCATTAAGTGCACCCTTCCTTAAGGGTGTTGATCTCTGCACCCTTTTTTAGCAGCGAACAATTGGAAAAGGGTGTTCGTCTGGGGGCAGCTGATTTACACCCTAAAGGGTGAGAAATTGTTTAGTGTGTACGACAAATACCGCAAGCAGTGGCCAAGTCTGAAAACACCCAACATCAAGTTGTCCTGCTACGCAGGCCGCGTTCCTGTCTTCGGGAAACATCCGTTATATGTCCGCCACCAAGTGGTGTACATGGTCTGATCTTGTGTTGGATTGCGCGGGACCGAGCCTGTGTGGGCATGACTTGCTTAGTTTACTCAACATCGCAGGAGCTCCAATCTTGTAGGTAGTCGCCCAAGACGTCACGCCGGGAAGACCGAAAAAGCAGCTACCGCACCAACCCCATTTTCGAGGATTACCAGGACGTCTTTTCTGCCGACCTGGGCCTTATCCCAAAATTTCGGAAGACGCGGCCCCTTCCCTACACTCTGCGCGATAAAGTGACGCAGAGGTTGGACACGCTAGTTTCTGTAGGCGTATTGTCACGGGTGAAGCATTCCGAGTGGGCAACACTAATTGTAGTGTTACAGAAGGATGAGACAGTTCGAATCTGTGGTGATTTTAAAGCAATCCTGAACTCAGCCTATGCCTCCGAGCAATACCCATCGCCCGTTATTGAGGACGTGTTTTCCCGTTCAAGCGATGGGCTGCTTTAGTACGCTGGGCCTGCGAGATGCGTACAACCAAATACCGCTCCACGAAGCTGCAATGGAAGTCTGCGTCATTAACACGCGTAAAGGCCTTTTCTGTTTCAAAAGGCTACCCTTCGGAACAGCATCTGCACAGGCAATTTCCCAGAGAAAAATGGACGGGGTTCTGGTAGGCCTGCCAGGCGTACAAGCTTATTTAGACGACGTGCTTGTCTCTGACAGAATGCATGATAACGGTGAGAGATTAAAAGAAAACGTGCTACAACGCTTCCAAAAACGAGGAGTGAAACTTAGATATAAGTGCGAATTGCGCATACCGGCTATATCTTATCTGGGGCACATAACTGACTGAGATAGTCTTCGCCCCACAGAAAAGAATATCGAGGCCATTGCACAGTCGCCAAACCCATGTAATGTTGCAGAACTGTCTTCATTTCTCGGAATTCTGACTTTTTACGCCAAGTTCCTGCCTAACATGTATACTATACTTTTCCAGTTGTATCAGCAGCTAGAAAAGAACTGGAACGTTGGCACTGGAAACAGTCGCCCAGGAAGCCGCATTTCATTTCAAAACTTACAGCTGCTCAGGTATATGGGCCTTCCGACCCCTCAAAAAATTGAAATTTGAATGTGGCGCGTCCCCTCATGGCGTGGGAGCAGTTCTGTTTCACACAGTCGGCACCGTTCATAACAAAATTGGATTGCATTCGATTAACTCAAGCTGAACGGAACTATTCCCAACTAGAACGAGAGGCACTATAGCTCTATCTCTTGGCGTAACAAAATTTCGCGACTACCTTCTCGGGCGAGAGTTCACACTGGTAACTGAACTGACTACCAGCCGCTTCTGGGCCTGCTGAGACCGGATCGCCGGATACCAACAGTGGTCGTCACCCGCATCCAACGCTGGGCACTCTGCCTCGGTGCGTATCACTAAAACCTGCAGTACACTCCCGGAAGGCGGATGCTGAACTCCGACGCCCTGAGCGGCCACCTACCACAACGAGCTCCGGAACCTGTCCCGCCAGAATACGCCCTATTCCTGGAAAGACTGGACGACGGTGGCTTGACAACACGTGAGCGATATGGCCATAAATTTCGCTTGCAAAGCAGCTGCGCAACGGAGCATCAGCAGCCCAAAGGTGGGGTTAGCGAGCAAAGCCCGGCATCCAGCCCGCCAACGACTACAGGCCAGTCTGGCCCTACAAGCGACACTCCGAACGGTGCAAATTCTCCGAAACGGGTTCCCGGTGTCGTTTCTCCAGATCAACCTGCGAGAAGACCGGCACAAACGGAGGAAGCCGCAATAAACCCCGAAAAAGGCCTGAGGCGATCGCAGACCGGTGCAGCGTTTTCATTTTCAAGAAGAACGCGTGGCATATTCTGCTTTGTATCAATCGCGCTGCGCGCGCAATCAGTGCGACACCTTTAATTTCGTTGCGGCAGCCGACCTCTTCCTCTTCCCTCGTCCCTCCCTCTATCACGTGATGCATGCCTATAAGGCGAGCCTAGCTTTCGAAATAAATCGAGGTTCTGCTCTCTTGCTGGACGGCGTGGCTCCTGTTCTTCGGCTTGCCTCCGGGGCGGTGCAACACGAAATCCGCATAATATGAAAAATACTGAACACCAATCTGTACGCCTTCTTATTGTTTTTCGATTGGTTTCCATATGATTCAAGTGGTTACAATGTGATCTGTATGACGTCGCACGGGGTCCGCATGTATTTTGATTTCTCCGTGTGCGTTGTCTGTAGTGAGCATGTCCCTCAGTATCTTCTATTTCGTTTCCATATGAGACATACGGAAAACACCCAACGTTATAGGAATCATCATATGCAACGTTTTACAACGGAGTAATATGCAACGTTTTACCACGGAGTACCCTGTTACCGTTACCGGAGCACCGGGATCCCGCCCACTGCCAGTGAGCACGCGCTGATTGGTACCGATGCGGGAGGAGTCCATGCAGCTGACTTACAGCTGCCGAGTTCCTGGCGCCTCCGAGGCGATATGCGCATGCGCATTGGCTGCGCGCGGGCTCCCAGTACTCTGTTAACGGTAACACGGTATGGTAGAGGTGTCTAATATGAATCCAGCTGCACGCCATAGTCAGCAGGCACAACAGCATCCCATGATCCCGCGGCATTCGGAATACACACATTGCCGTGCATTTGCACCACATTCACTGCTCTATTTGTACGCATTACAGGTTGAAGCAGAACTTAAACCGAACACACGGGGAAAATATTACCATCAGAGAGAGAATAGCGAGGTCCGCGATCCACTACCATGATCCGCGTTTCGTCACTGCGCGTGCGCAGATCGCCCTGAGAGTGCCAGATGGCGCCACGTACCCGTCATCTGAGTGCGCGCCTACCACGAGTCGCCACCAGTCAACGCGTGCGCACTGCAGCGCGCGGAAGCGGGTCGTGGTATGCTATAACCTTCTATTAACGTCAAAATGGGCGCAGCCATACAGCTAGAAAGCCAAAAATGAAATGATAATTGTATACATTTATCCTGCTTAAGTTCTGAGGGAATTCCCCTGGATACACTGAAGAAAACTGATCACACAGCTTCAGACAGGCTGGAGAAACAGCCCAGAGAATCACTACCGCAAACCCGCCCACCTCGAGTGCTGTGTATGTGTATTGAGTGTGTGGCAAGAGATGGCGCCACCATCCCAGCGCCTGTGTGTGCGTGTATGAGTGCGTGGCACGAGACGGCGCCACCGCCGCAGAGCGCCCCCAGCAAGTGCTGTGTGTGTGTACGGCCAGCGCCGGCCCTGTGTAACGTGTAACCCAGAAGAATAAAGATTGCTGTTACGTTATCCCAAAACACAACAACTGGCGACGAGAATGGGATAGCGGGGACCCGGACGCAAGCGAAGACATCGCATCGTGATGCACGCAGGCAAGTGAACTTGCGCCAGTAGCCAGTGAAGTGAAGCACGCTTCGTTCCCGCGCAAACATGGCGACGTTTGGTCAAGTCGAAGAATACGACAACAAAGAGCCGTGGTCGTCATACACGGAACGGCTGGATGCGTTCTTCAAGGCAAATGGCATCGAAGACGACGATAAGAAAAAGTGGGTATTTTTGTCGACGGTCGGCACAAGCACGTACGCGACGCTCCGTAGTTTGCTAGCGCCCGTAAAGCCTAAAGAAAAGAAGTTTACTGAACTCATGGCTATTCTCAACAGCCACTTCAGCCCCGCTCCATCGGAAATAGCCGAAAGTTATCGCTTCCACACCAGAGTACAGCTCGTGAATGAAAGCGTCGCGGTGTTCGTCGCCGAGCTCCGGCAAATGGCGGAACACTGCAACTTCGGTACGGCGCTGAACCGCATGCTGAGAGACAGACTTGTGTGTGGAATTCGTGACAGAGCCGTGCAGCAACGGTTGTTAGTTGAGAAGAGCCTCACCCTAGATAAAGCGCTGGAGATTGCTAGAACGGCAGAGGCGGCGGAACTCAACGCAAACGAGCTGCGAAAGGGCCACGCGGACATACCGACTTCCCCGGTTCAAGAAGGCTCAGCGAATTATGTCAAGCACAAGAAAAAGCAGCACCTGCAAGGGCTCGGTGGCCAAAAAGGGGCAAGACCCGAAGCCTAAAGGCAAAATCAAAACCGGACGCCAAGAGAAGTCCAGGCCGTGTGTACGCTGCGGATCCCGTGATCACAGGCCCCCGGAATGCAAGCACATCAACACAAGGTGTTACAAGTGCGACAAAGTAGGTCACCTGGCGAACTACTGTTTGTCTGGTGCTGAGAAAGGGAAGAAGTTGAGCGCAACTGCAGTGAATGCAGTACAGTCGACCAAGAAGCCACCTGAGTACTACCTGCATTCTTTGCGTGCACAGTCACCCCTGAAGCCAATCACAGTGACATTCATAGTCAATGGAGTGCCACTGGAAATGGAGTTGGATTCAGGTTCTCCCGTTTCGTTAATCTCAAAAGATACTTACCGGCAGCACCAAGGTGTTTTGCCGCAGCTTTCACGGACAGACATCAAGCTGAACTGCATACGTGGAACAATACCGGTGCAGGGAACGCTGGTGGTTGACGTATGTCTTGGCAAGACTACATGTCAGCAGACACTGCTTGTAGTAGCCTGCAAGAGCCCTAACCTGTGCGGCAGGGATTGGCTTACAGCATTTGACCTGCTACCACGCCAAGTAAATGCGACACAGCTCGAAAGCACCACTGAAGGGAAAGTGAAAGAAATGCTGCAGGAGTTTGAAGAGATCTTCAGACCAGGCTGCGGGACACTGAAAGGACCACAGGTGCATATCAACGTTCGACCGGATGCACAGCCACGATACTTCAGACCTCGCACGGTACCCTACGCACTTCGGGCCAAGGTTGAAAATGAACTTCAGCGTCTAGAACGTGAAAACATCATCACACCAGTGGACCATTCTGAGTGGGCTTCACCGATTGTACCAGTACTCAAAGCAGATGGCCAAAGTGTCAGGATTTGTGGAGACTATAAGATCGGTGTGAATCCAGCAGTGGTAACGACACAGTACCCATTGCCAAAAGTTGAAGACATATTCGCATCCTTGCAAGGCGGAGTCAAGTTTTCCAAGTTGGATTTCCGCGAAGCTTACAATCAGGTGCCTGTTGATGAAGAAACCAGTAAGCTACTGGTCATCAACACACACAAAGGTCTCTTTGCTTACAACCGTCTGGCATTTGGTGTTTCATCAGCACCTGCCCTCTTCCAGAGAAGAATGGAAGAAACCCTTCGTGACATCCCAGGCACATCAGTCTACTTAGACGATGTTTTGGTGACAGGAAGAACTGACGCAGAGCACCTTCAGAATCTGCGCAAAGTTCTGCAACGAGTCAAAGAGTCAGGGTTGAAGCTCAAACAGGAAAAGTGTGAGTTTTTCAAACCATCCCTCATTTACTTGGGCCACGAGATCAATGCCACTGGTCTTCAACCATCAAAGAAAAACACAGAAGCCATCATTGAAGCGCCCGAGCCCAAGGACGTTGGTGAGCTGAGATCCTTCATTGGACTCCTGTCATACTACGGAAAGTTTCTGCCGAACCTGTCCACACTACTAGCACCGTTGTATGCACTGCTTCACAAGAACAGTCACTGGAGGTGGACAGATGAAGAACGAAAAGCTTTTGTCAAAAGCAAGGAAGCCATCATGGAGGCAAAAGTGTTGGCACACTATGACCCATCTAAGGAGCTCGTGCTAGCCTGTGACGCTTCGCCGTATGGTGTAGGTGCGGTGCTTTCACATCGTGATAAAGGGGTTGAATTCCCACTAGCATTCGCATCTCGAACTCTCACACCTGCGGAGCGGAACTACTCACATCTGGAAAAGGAGGCACTAGCCATTATATTTGGTGTCACACGCTTCAGAGACTACTTGCTATGTCGCAGCTTTATCCTCATCACTGATCACAAGCCACTGGTCGGCATCTTCCGTGAAGATAAAGCAATTCCAGCCATGACTGCTTCACGTATCCAGCGTTGGGCACTCACACTTGGTGCCTACACGTATACTATTGAGCACCGACCTGGACGTCTCAATGGAAATGCAGATGCCATGAGCAGGCTACCACTGGCAGTGCTCTTTGCTGATCCACCTGAACCACCAGAGCTGGTGAATTCAGTCTCAAGCATGGAAAAACTGACAGTGTCAGTGAAGCAGCTTCAGCACTACACGAGTTGTGATCAAGCCCTAAGCCAAGTGCTGCGGTGGGTCAAGGACGGATGGCCACAAAGCACCCCGGACAAAGCCCTACAGCCATTCTGGCAAAGACGTGATGAGCTGAACACGTACAGAAATCTCTTGTACTGGGGTAACCGAATCGTGGTGCCTACTCCTGCCCAGAAGCATATCTTGGAACTGCTACATGAAACGCACCAGGGAGTGGTTGTCATGAAAGGCATGGCAAGGTCTTTGTTTTGGTGGCCTGGTATGGATGCTGAAATCGAAAAGTGCGCTCGACAGTGTACACAGTGTCTGCAGAATTCTCCAATGCCAGCAAAGTCTGAACCAGTGCCATGGCTGGAGCCGGGTGCATGCTGGGAACGTATGCACCTGGACTATGCCGGACCATTTGAAGGTAAAATGCTCCTTGTACTTGTAGACGCCAAGTCAAAGTGGCTTGAAGTTATCATCGTGCCAAGTGCAACAGCGGAAAACACTGTAGAGCATTTGTGGGATATTTTTGCACGGTTTGGGCTGCCAAGGTGCATTGTAACAGACAATGGAACCCCATTTACTGGCCAAGCTTTCCAGGCATTCCTTTCGGAAAATGGCATTAAGCACCTACGGACAGCTCCTTTCCATCCAGCATCAAATGGTTTGGCTGAGAGAGCAGTTCGAACTGTAAAGGACGGCCTCAAGAAAACCACGGGTGGAGATCTCAAGCTCCGGCTAGCGAGATGGCTGCTTATGTACCGTAGAGCACCCCGCCCAAATGGAACGTCACCATCTGAGCTGATGTTGGCATACCCAATGAAAGCGAAGCTGGATCTTTGCATTCCTAGAAGGGAGAATGAGAGTGCACCCGAGCAGTTGCTGACAGAATCCAAGAGGCATTGCGGAGAGACGAAAAAGGGACCCAAATACAAGAAAGGTGACAAGGTTGCAGTTCGCAATTTCGGCAGAGGAGCTAAATGGTGGTTGGGCGAAGTTGATGAAACGAACGGAACTTCGATGGTAACGGTTTCAACCCCTCAAGGGAAAGTTCGCCGTCACAACAACCAAGTGAAATAGCACTTGGCCACTCCAGCACCAAGTACAGCGGGTACACCTGCAAGCACCGAGGAAGACGTAGCCAGCACCGCAAGCACCTGGGAGGCTGCGGCGATGCCATCTGTGAGACGTTCAACTAGAACTGTTCGCAAGCCCCTACGTATCGATAACCTTCTTAAGGAAGGAGGAGTGCTGTGTATGTGTATTGAGTGTGTGGCAAGAGATGGCGCCACCATCCCAGCGCCTGTGTGTGCGTGTATGAGTGCGTGGCACGAGACGGCGCCACCGCCGCAGAGCGCCCCCAGCAAGTGCTGTGTGTGTGTACGGCCAGCGCCGGCCCTGTGTAACGTGTAACCCAGAAGAATAAAGATTGCTGTTACGTTATCCCAAAACACAACATCGAGTAATGGCCACACTCCTTTCAATGCTTCCACATGGCCATTTTAGGCGAGAGTTCTACGTCCGCGTACACACCTGTGTCTTCTCGATGGTGGCCGTGTGCCTGTCGCACATGGGGCTGATGTCGAGGTTTTCTGCGCGCTCCTTGTCGCCTTGCATGAAGAACTCGGACATGACCAAGTCCACCCACGTCCTGTACAGCTCCAGTGGCTTGGTCGGGTTGCTCAGATCGGCGCAGTGAATCATATTCTGCAACACCTGGGAAAGACAGACAGAAAAACCTCAATCCTCTCCTCCAACATGATTAAGCCCACAATGAGGTAGCCTTGACATTGGCCATTTAAATTTGTGGACTTAAGAAGCAGGTGTGACAACAGTGGGAAGCCCCTGCTATGGCAGTGTAACAAAGGAATTACCAGGGGAAAGGGAACATTTCGGGGGAGATAACACAATCAGGTAAAGGAGGTAAGGTAACTGCAGTTAGAGCAGGTGGGGACTACAATCAGGGACAATTTCCTGTGGCTATGAAGTGGAAGCTAGAAGAGTGGGAGGCATAAAGCTTTCACAAGAGCACTCTTATCATGGTTCACAAGGGAGAGAGATAAGTATTTAAGCTGGAAGCGCATGCTGATAACTTCCACTGCACAGCCACAGAAAGCTGTCCCTGAGTGTAATTGAAGATCAGTGGGAAGACCATTTGTCCTAGAATATACTTTGTCAGACTGCTGCTGATGATGCATAAGGGAGCATTTAATGGGCTGACTTTATGCCTGAAATTTAATGCCGTTAGGCAGGCACGTGATTTGAACCATTACAGTGAGGGTTTGTAGTGAAGCTTCAGTCTCACAACCGAGGTTTTGACAAGCGGACTTGTCGTCGTCAGTCTTGAACACGCAAACAGTGGTTGTTTTCTAGGTAGCAAGAAGAAAGCAGACTAGGAGAGTTCACCTGTATCCTTTCAGTGTAGTTGTCGAGGAGGAGAACGCCGGAACCAGCAACCTTCTTGGTTTCAACCATGGTCTTGAGGTCTGCAAGCAGGCTCATGTGTTTGGACATGTCCGTGGCGAGGACCATGTCGATGACCATTTTGCGCATCGTGAGCCGCTGCTTCTTGGTCAAGTTCTCGAAGATGTTGCATGTCTCGTCCTGGAGTAGCTTGAACGCCACGGCCAGCGAGTGGTTCTCCAGCACCGACTCGTCGTTGTACATGATGGCTAGCTCGGAACCTAGTGTATTTGGTATGAAAAGAAAGAGAAAAATTGCAAAAAATATTTGTTAATCTCTGGAAGAACAAAGGAAGGGGTGAAAATGTGGAGACGGCAAACCTCGTCTCAAGGGTATACTTAGCATGAACATGAAGCTGAACTGGTGCACCTATGTCGACAAAAATTGAAATACTGAGCACCGCTGTAGAAGAACTAAGGCATCAAAGTATCATGAAGTATTTCTCTGAGCTTGTGACTTGTTCCGTGACACTAAATATGATCTCTGCATTAAAATGTGATGAAATCTGAGTTGTTTTGTGGTTTTTGTGAGATCTCTGCTTTAAAATGTGATGAAACCTGAGTAGCTTTATGGCTTATTTTGTGCCTGCGATGTGAAACAATTTTTATACTTGTGGCGTGTTGCTTTCTTGCAACCTAGCTGAAAATTAATTTTTTCTTGCAGCAGCAGCAGCAACTTCACCAAAACATTTGTTATTTGTTATGCAGCCCCCATCGTGGCTCAGCTGTTATGGTGCTCGACTGCTGACCAGAAAAACGTGGGTTCAATCCTGGCTGCGGCAGACGCATTTCGATGGAGGCGAAATGCTAGAGACTCATGTACTGTGCGATGTCATTGCATGCTGAAGAACCGCAGGTGGTCGAAATTATCTAGAGCCTTCCATTACGGCGTTCATCATAGCCAGGGTCGCTTTGGGATGTTAAACCCTATAAGCAACCAACCGTTAATTTGTCTCGCATATTAATTCTAGACCAGGACACAGATGCAGGCGGTGGAGCTGAGGCACTGAAAATATACCTTGAGGTGACGGTGTTAACGACCGCTAGGGCCAGCACTCACTTGTGTTGATGAGGTACTGGTTGGTGACGCCCGGATGGTCAACATCATGTATGGCACCGGCGAAAAGCGCCGCCAGGATCTCGAGGTCAGTGAATACGGTGTCGAGTGCTGGAGACAGCAGCAGCACGTGAATGGACTGCGTCACGTCAGCCGCGTGGCTGCTGTTGTGGTAGGGGACCTTCAGGTAGTGGTCTTCCAGAGTCATCAGGAACGTGAGAAACTTTTTGGACGAAATGTCGAATGTCTTCAGCAAGTCACGGTCCTGTGCAAAAAAATAAAGATAGGCGATTTCTATCAGGAACGACTACCAGAGACCGCTGATGCTTTAAGTGAGAAATGCAAGCCTCCATATGAATGATACCCTTTGTGTCCGGCCAGGTCGCATTCTGGCCAGTGATGAAGTGCAAAGGTACCCCGGCAGGCAGAAATTTTTTTAGAAGAGGGCCCAAGGCAGTTGTATATATATATGGCAAAGCCTGGGGGGAGGGGGTAGGGCCCATGCGTAACAAGAACACTGCTAGGGGAGGGGGTTTGAGCACGATTTGCTGGTTAAGTTCATTGACTGACTCCTCCTTTCCAGGCCTTACGCAAAAGGCACCCATGTACTGTGCGATGCCAGTGCACGTTAAATATCCCCAGGTGGTTGAAGTTATTCCGAAGCCCTCCACTATGGCACCTCTCTCTTCTTTTGCTCCCGCCTTCTTCCTCTCCCTCACGGCGCAGTTGAGGTGTACAGCAAGAGGTGAGACAGTTACCGCGCCTTTCATTTCCGATAATCAATCGTTCTAGGCTTGTCACGTCACGGCATTTGCTCTCAGGTATACATTGGCTATATAAAGCGTTACCCGAAGGAAGACCTTTCGATTGATTAACATGCAGATCAGTGAGATTTGAGTAGCTGCAAGTGAAGCTTGTTATTTTCACGTCAAAACCTTGCAACAATGCGAGGTACTCTAGAATGAATGCTGTAGTGTTATGCATTGCGAGGCTAGAGCAGTAATAGTACCAGTATGTCAGGACGACGCGTCGCACGAGTGGCAGGCACTGCTTAAGCTACCAGTACAAAACGAACTGCATCGCAAGATCCCGGAATCAAATCGTGAGATAATCAACACAAGAAGTACGTCTACACATCGCAACAAGTGACATAGCCACAAGGCGTTACCCAGGTTTGTTTGTTTTAAGGCACTAGCGAGCTAGATTTCCACGCAGGACGGTCAAGAAAGGAGCGTACCTTGAATATGGTGTAGGTGACGGCGGTGAGGGGCTTTCCGCCCGAGTACTCGGCCACCTTGAAGATGTTGCAGCCCCAGCGATCGAGATCCTGGAGCGCGAGTCCAAGTTCCTGCTCCCGGGGCGTCTCCACGCCGTACTTGGGCAGCGTGGTGAGGCTGTTGGTGTGGTGCAGGGAGCGCCGGATGCCCGAGATCTGGGACATGGCGTCTGACGGCCGGTGCTGGCGCGTCTTGCCACCGCTGCCGGGGACCGCGGGAACGGGCGCTCCTGTCACGCCACTGCCGGGCACGGCGACGCACTCCTCGGGCCGAAGCACCTGGAGGTCCAGGTCCTGGACCTTGTCTGTGGGAGGTGACAAGCAGAGGACATCCAGTTACAGGGAATGTGTGGAGGTCGCTGGCCTACAGGCGACCGCAGATCCAAGTCTGCTTGCTGCGGCGCGGAGACCGGATCAAGGTACACACAACACACGCAGTCTGCAATAGCCAGCCCAGTACTGGATATTGCAGTGCTGGCTATTGCCACTACTGGGCTGGATATTGTGGACTAGAGTGGCCTACGAACGTTGCTGTTTTTGCTAGTGTTCTTCTCCAGGCGGCTAGTGGCACATATCTACACTGCGGGATAGCCAAGAATCGGGAGGCTTACGAAGGCTGATATAATGAGCAGAATATGATTTTGAGCGAATTTTCTGCTCGCGAAAGTGATCATATTTGTCGTCATCGCCGGTGCCGAAGGTAGCGTCGCTACGGTGCTCAACTTGGGGGCCTACATACCCGTGCTGTCGTTTCCTAGTTTCATTTACAACGAACCATAGTTTCACCTAATACAAAAAAGTGAAGCAGACTAAGTACGTAAGTCCTTCTCTACCTTCTTCCTGCGGGGCGCCTAACGTAGGGAATTTTTTCTTTGTGTTTTTATTTTTGTTATATGCTCCGACAATGGCGGCTCAAATGGCTCGTTCTAAATGTTCAAATGAGAAGAGGCAGCGCTGGAGGAAGGACGCCTAGAGCATGAGCCTCTGGGTCATAAGGAGGCTTTTGTTTTGTGATTTTGCACGCCGACGGCAGCGACACCTACTCCGCTTCATTTCGTCCAAGGCAATGGGCGACCGTGAAGATAATGGAAAAAAAGGGGGGGGGGGCTCTTTTTCTCGAAAATCGATCGTGTTTTTTGATAGAGTCGCTTCATTCGACGTCTTCTACGAAACACTAGTTCTGATTTGCTGTATCTAACCTTTGCTCAAAAACACAAACATACCACAGCGACACTTTACTTCATCTTATCCCCCTCAGTCGTAACCTGCATTTTCTGTCCACGTGAGCTGAAATTATTCCGTCGACTTTAATGTAATCCGCACTGAATAGTTCTGCTTAATACATTGGAGTAGGCACTACGCCGCACCATAGCAAGCTGTTCTCAGTGATGCGCTGAACGTCGAGCGAAGCTCTTGATAACTGCTCGCTCCACTCACCCAAGAATGTGTTGCAGATGTACTCGGATATCTGGCTCCCTGACTTGGACTCCGAGAAGTGGCTCAGTTCCTTGTTGAGCATGCGCTTGAACTGCGGGTTACAAGATGATAGAGATGCAGTCAATTATACCGCCGATTGTTAATTAAAAAAGAAAAGGAAAAAGAATGAGGCAGCGAAAGAACCGAAACAATAGAGACAAAAAAAAATCACGAGAAGGAAGGAAGGAAAGAAAGAAAGGAAGGAAGGAAGGAAAGGAAGGAAGGAAGGAAGGAAGGAAGTAAGGAAGGAAGGAAGGAAGGAAGGAAGGAAGGAAGGAAGGGCAGGACGCCTCTCCCAACAAGCACATTCTCATAGCTCCCACAAGACAGGCGACTGGAACTCACTTTGCTTGAGGCCATGTCTCCCACGGATCTGTGCGATTGAATCGTCTCCAGCTGCTCGAGACACCACTCCAGCTCTTTTACCGTGGTCGAGGCCATCTGGCTGTATTCTTCCTCTGAAAGTGGACACGAATGAATACAAATCTAGTTAGTCCACCGCGACAAGTGAGACGGCATGCATCGAGAACAAGCCCGAAAAACGGGCTGGACATTTCGTAGTCACCTGATAGCGAAGAACCGCTCGTGTTCGTCCCTGGAGACCCGGACGGCACCTTCATTCTGCAGAGAATTACTTCGTGTTAGGCATGATACGTAGTACGCCTCTAAACTGGTCTTTACCCTATCTGTCGACTTGCAGCGAAGTGCCAAATCAATAGACCCTCTTCACAACAGGCCCTATTCACTAAAGACCATATTCACAATAGACCCTATTCACAATAGACCCTATTCACAAAATACCCTATTCACAATAGACCCTATTCACAAAAGACCCTATTTACCATAGAAAATATTCCCAGTAGACCCTATTCACAAGGACTGCAAAACTAAAAGAAATTGCTTGACAATTTTAATGGTCCCCAGATGAATTCTTCCAGCCAAGGCGTAAACGTGGTTTGGTTGATATTTCTAGAGATCCTACTTTATGCAAAGCAAGGGTTGCAAACGAGGGCGGAAAAGCTAACCGTTATTGCTAGTCGACTAGTGCAAGCAGTGCCATCTCCTACTTCAAGTTAACTGTACTGATTAGTTAACGCTGTTGCGTACTTATTCTATCACACCAAAATTACCAAAACGTTCGCCAACAGAGCCTGAAAAAGCAAAAAGAAATAAAAAGCGATCCAATTTATATAAATATAGGCTTGCGATTATATTTATATTGGCACGCGTGCAATTTTGCCATTCGAAAACCTACTGATTTTAGCAGCGACACAAAATACAAACGAAATCTTGCAACAGTTTGTCATCCCAGCTAACAACGACGCGGCGAATGAACAAGTGCCAAGGGAAGGAGAGAGACTCACGTGGGTGGTACGTCCTTGGTGAGATGCTTAATGTTGTTCAGCACGCTACGTAGTGAGGCCAAGATTTGAGCAAACGGGGTCACGATCTGGTCTTCGCCATGCCTGCGCAGAGGAAAATCGAAAGCCCTTAGACATTTCGGCATCCTTACAACGCAATCATCGCCAAAGGCAAGACTCGCGATTAAGTCAACCATCGACTGCTGGCATTCAAGTTTCAGTGGTACTATCCATCCAGCCAACAGGATGCCCGGAGCGAATTAAGTTAAGCCAGCTTGAAGCTTCCATGAGCTTCGTACAACGCGCGGGAAAATCCACGATTAAGTTGTTTCTTCCTGAGACCGTTTTATTCCATTACATTTGGCGTACCTTCAAGCGCGATGATTCGAACCCGACCGCGGCGGCTGCGTTTTTATGGAGGAAAAACGCTAAAGCGCCCGTGTGCTGTGCGATGTCAGTGCACGTTAAAGGTCCCCAGGTGGTCGAAATTATTCCGCAGCCCTCCACTACGGAACCTCTTTCTTCCTTTCTTCTTTCACTCCCTCCTTTATCCCTTCCCTTACGGCGCGGTTCAGGTGTCCAACGATATATGAGACAGATACTGCGCCATTTCCTTTCCCCAAAAACCTATTATTATTATTATTATTATTATTATTATTATTATTATTATTATTATTATTAAGCGCGATGATATTGCAGAGAGAGTGAGATCAAAAAGAACGAAAACAAGATATAAATACGAACAAAACATTTACCAGTCGACGCTAGACAAGGAAAAACTTTTGCACGAAGTGGCTTGCTGAAACACACGCACTCAGACACCCCTACCCCCCCCCCCCCCAACACACACAAACACACGCGCGCGCACACACACAAGATTCATAATTATCATCAGCCTAATTATGTTGACTGCAGGACAAAGACATTTGCCATCTCCCTCCAATTAACACTGTCCTGTGCATGCCACGGCCATCTCATCTCCGCACACTTCCTAATCTCATCTGCCCAGCTTAATTTTGCCGCCCCGTGCAACGCTTGCCATTCTCTTGAAATCCACTCTGTTACACTTAAACATCACCGGCCATCTTGACCCTGCATTACAAGCATTGTCCCTGCCATTTTTTTCTTATCTTGTTTAGACTAGGACGTTCTTATCTCGCGTTTGTTTTCTCAAGATTATTCAAAGGCAAAAAATGCAAGCAGTGCTGACCGGACTGGTGACCACATCACTGAGACCACATCACTCCAACGTGATGTGGTACTGCTGTGGTACGAGTATAAAGATTCACGAGGAACCAATGAGCGAAAGAAATGTGTTCGACAAAACCTGCACACAACGTAATGCTGATCGTCGATGCTAAGAAAGAGATGAGTATATAGAGGGTATGTAGAGACACTTATACTGATGTTCGTTTCGTGTCATACTTTTTTTTTCTTACCAGTGCCTTTGTTTTTTTCTTTACCTTTAGGCCTCAACTCACACATAACTTGCGTCGTCCTAAACCATCCGTCCTAACCTGCCCTTCTCACAGTACAGTTCAAAACTTCTTTTGAAGGCATAAAAGCGCGCGGCACATCTTTCAGTGTTCCGCGAAATCCAGTAAATTCGGAACAAGCATTCTCATTACTCAGATGGATAACGCGTTAGAGTGATCCAGTAAGGGGAAACACGGGAGGTGTACCTCATTTATATAGTTTTGCGGACCACACGACAACGTGCTGTAGGGCGTTGTGCTCGGCTAAACGTGCTGCTCCACCCGATCCGCCATTGACAGCAGTTCCCGATTAAGTACCAACTCTGATGTACACATTCGCGAAAACGCAGACCGGTTTTATCCCGATTGCTCGCTTCATTTTGCCAAAGTCTAATGAATAACAAAACCGGGAACCGAACTCACGGATGACCCACGAGGCGAATAAAGAACGGAGAAACGGGCAGAGTGGAAATAGGAGCAAATAGAGGAAAAGGGGATCGATCAACACCGCCATTCTTTCAGGCCCCCGGGGCAACTGTTAGGCTCTCAGTGGCTCCTTGTCTGGGCCAGCAACATCAGCGAAAAGCCGCGTGTGGAGATAGTGTGGGTCGGGAGTGGGGGTTGGAAGGGAAGTTTGATAGAAGAAGTTGGCACGACCTTCACATTAACCCTCAGGGCGCCGGAAGGGAGCGTTTTAGCCGAATTTCCCAGAGGGGGTCGGGGCTCCTTGATGTATGCCGCTACCGGGGAGGATGGGGGGGGGGGGGGGGTTCCCTCCGCTGTTTCAGCCGGATATACAGCGTGGTTTTTGTCTAGTTTCGTACAAAACGTTGTGTGGGCAACCTCTTTTCAGAAGAAAAAAAAATTGAAAGGAGAGACCGATAAAAGAGCCCCGCCAAATTATTGAGGCATTGCTCTTCTTGTTGGAGACTCCCTTACAAAAATGGTCTATAGACAGTCTATTAACTTCTTATAGGCTCTATTGAATGCCTGTATATATTTATTTTGTCTGTTCATTATCTATAGACTGTCTATAGACAAATGTCTACTAAAAGTATATGGCCATAAATCTATAGATTGTCTATAGACTGTCTATGGGATTTTTATTGCCTATAGACTGTCATCTAGGGTTTGTCTACAGAGAGCCTATAGATTTTATAGACAGAAGTATATGGACAGTCTATAGACTGTCTAAAGAAATTTTTCTAAGGGCTGTAGCCCGAGCACGGCGTTGCCGGCTACATTACAGGAGACAAGGTCTTGCACCTCAGGCAGTATAGGGTTAGCAGGGCCGAGGCGATGGAGCCGAAGGACTCGACCTGTGCCCACACACTCCACGAGCGGGTTTACTTTGCCGCATTTCGTTTTATTTTTTTTATCTCTCGAAGGTCTTCTTCGGAATTAATGAACCCGCCAGCGATTTGCGCGACGAGGCTTAAGCCCCCCTCTGCGTACGTCGCTAAAGGGAATTGCGAAATGCCGCTATAGTGAGCGCTGTGCTCGCGAGCACTTGACGACACCGCTCGCCGCGACGTTAGGAGACAGCCCCTCTTTCCCTCTACGCCTCAAACTAACCCCGGTGCGGTCCTCGTGAGCGAACTTTTTAATAACTTTTTTTTACTTTTTCAAAGACAGCGTGTACGGCTCTACGCCTTATTAGCACGCATTCCCAATGATCGCGCATACATTATCATACGCGGACGAAGCGCTTACAGCCAGTTTATGTAACCCTCTGCTCCGCGTAATGTAGGTGCTGGCGTTACACGGGGGAAGGAATGATTGATCGCGCACTTAGCGCACAGTGGTGGCGTCGGTGTATCGCCGGTGATAATGACAATGATGGGTGAGAGTGCTGGATCTATGGAAGGAAGTGTTCTGTATGCCTTATTTATAGCGAAAACACAGGCACGATTTTGTGCCAATACCGAAAACAAGGTCGAATATTCGCGGCTTTTTTAATGGGCTTACAGTCAGCTGGAGTTTTAAAAACGCAACTAGAGAAACACTGACAACGCAAAATAAACTGGTACGATTTACGTAACGTGCACCTAACAGTACGGGTAAAGTTAACACGTTTTACATTAAAAAGGCATTAATTAGTTCTGGGTAAGTTATTGCAGACGTTGCGTAAGTAAAACAAATCGGCGATGCCGAGGAAGGCAGGAGTTAACTGGAACTTATTAACAGCTACCCTTGCCGCAACGATGTCACTGATCAAAAAGTATCTTACTGCGATGCTGTGCAATAGGGCGTGTTTTTTTTTTTTGTTATCGCTTCCTCAGTGCCAAGCGTCCTGCTTAAGACTCCGCCGCGCAAGAGAAGGGGGCGTTTCCAAAAAAACTGCCACGCAAGTCCATTGCATCGCGCTTGATATACGACCCCTTAGGGAATGCCGCCGAGTGTATCTTCCCTGCGGCCAAGCGTACCAGCCCACTTGACTGGCTTCGAAAGGCTTATTTTTGAACAGAAACACCCCCCCCCCCTCCCCTCTCCATTCGACTTCCAGGAAAACGAAATGAGGTTTCCAAGTCCAAAAGAAAAAATATAAAGAAAGCAAAGTCACACATAACGAATTATCCGCCGTCGGGGTGTCAAGGAGCTCTTTTAAGTAATGACGACAGGGCGGCGAACAGGCGAATGCTACTAACGCAGGAAGTCGGCACGTGGGCTTGAGAGCTTAGTCGAGGTACGTTAGCGATCGTTAGTATCACGTGTCACTTGCATGCATACTTAACGTCTGCGGGCGAAACAAGGAACACACGTGAAAAAAAAAAAGTTCTACGATGATGAAAACGCAAAAGGCATTAACATATGGGCGGAGAAAAGGTTTACGATTTACCATTATTGTAACCCGATGCAGGCATCTTCCTTTAGTGCGAATGCACGCGCGACGCATATTTCTGCGTGAAAAGGAAAAAAAAAATAACGTTCGTTTTGCGCACTTCCTATAGAGTCTCTGAAAAAGACACCCGGCGGTAAACAAATAAATCACGAAACGTGGAGAAATATCCGAACGCCACACGTGCAGCTCAGAACATCGAGACAACGCGTTCGAAAAGCGCAAAGCAAGAGTCAACCGTCGAAGTTAAAGATACACTCAGCGAGAGGACCGGGGCGCCGGTTGTAACTCACATATCCGTTTTCTTTATTTTTTTTTTCTGCATTTCTTGCCGCGCACAACTACTGGACTGGCACGTGTAGCGGATGTTCAAATATAACTCTCCTCAGCGCGACGCGAACACGGCGACATCTCTCTTATTTACGCGCCCCGATTTGTTTACAGAAAGAGTTGGCGATGGAAATCGGGGGGAGGGGGGTGCAGGAAGGCGAAAGTACATAAAGAAGTTGAAAACGTGGGATACGACAAGCGCATCTGCGTTTGTCTCGCGTCTTGTCATGTTTGTGCGCGGCTGTTTGCTACTTCTTGGCCCCAAATCCCCCGACTTCCTGTCACGCATGTTACCTTCACGAAGAACGAATCTGTCCATTGGAGCATGCGCCAGCTGGAAACATGCGATATATGAAGGAGTACCTCAACGCTAGCTGCAACACCACGCCAAGAGAAGCTTAAAGAATGGAGAAGACCATCATATGAACCAGGAATATCGGCTTTCTTTTTAATTATTAGCGACGCGACAATGAAGGGGGGGGGGGGGGCTATTGTGTTTTGTCTGCCACTCCCTGCATTGTCCTGAGGATAAGCCGACGCCATTGGCTGGAAAGGGGGCCTCTGACGGGGAAAAAGCCGCTTCGTTCTTGAGTATAGTATCCGGCTATAGCTCTCTACACACTAAACAATTTCTCACCCTTTAGGGTGTAAATCAGCTGCCCCCAGACGACCACCCTTTTCCAATTGTTCGCTGCTAAAAAAGGGTGCAGAGATCAGCACCCCTAAGGAAGGGTGCACCTAATCATACTTTACAGGATGTAATAATTGCACCCTGATTAAAGGGTACTATTTTTTCATAACACCTCTAAGAATGCATGTTCGAAGGGTGCTCCACATTGATCCACCCATGAAGCAAAAGCCTTGGCCTGATGCGCGCCCTCTAAACGTTCATGCTGTGCACCCTTCCTGAAGGGTGCTGATCTCTGCGCCCTTTTTAGCACCCAAAAGGGTGTTCGTCTGGGGACAGCTGATTTGCACCCTTAAGGGTGAGAATTTGTTTTGTGTGTACTCTCCACCTTAACTGCGTTAGAATATCCCGTCGGGAGGGTTATTTCATTCAACTACACTTCTAAGAGACCGAAAACAAGGAATAATTAAAGGAGTGTACTTGAAGCAATTAATACTCGAAAGTAATGATGTTATGGACAGTGTGTGTCAGAGCGATGGTGTGCATCGGTGTTTCCCTTAGGGCCCGTCCCGCGAGAGCAAGATACCGTCATCGATAAACGTCGGAGCCAGGTTAAGGAATTCAGCACTATGCGACTATTTTTAGCCCGTTTTTAGCCCACCTCTACAGTTTTCAAAAAAGCCACGCCCTTCAGTGAATAAATATATACCCTGAGGATCACCCCGGTTTCATTCCTATTGTATTCATATTACATTTCCCTCGCTATGCGAGCCGCGTTCGCGAATAAACGTGCATTTCCTGGTTCGACCAGCGCTGTGGAGCCGCGCCCGGAAATCGTCTTCAAAGTCTCAAGTCGAATCGATACGCCTAGCTGGTGAGAGCTATTGCTCGCTCCTCGTAAGCCCAGTCCATTAATCTTATTGGCTTCTTTTTCTGGGGGTTGGATGAAGGTTGGGGGGGGGGGGGGGTGTTTAGCCTGCACATCTTGCAGTGAGCTCGCTGGGTATCGCTGCAAGCATTGTTCACATGGGCCATAGGCTGACTGGTATAGCGTGAATGATGTAGGTATTTCTCGCCAGTTGTTCTTAATTTATATAGCGTTAGTAGTGCACGTATTGTTAGTTCGGCGTGCGCAGTTTAAATAGTGTGAACAGTGTGCATATATCTCTCTCTCTCTCTTCACAAAAAATGCTGCATATACTGCGCTTAGTTCTTTTTCCTTCCTTCTCTTTTTTTCAGTTTTCCTCATCTCTTTTCGATGTCTTTCTTCACATTATGTGCACCTAAGACTTTGATGCATTTCACTTTATACTAGAGCGAGTTTTTACGCTTATTTTCAAAAAGGCATTTCTCGCATGCACGCTGTACACTCTGCACACAAATACGCCTATATGGGAACGAAAAGGGAGTAACACGTCGTGTTTTATAAAAGCGTACTCCCTTTTACTTGCTGTTATCTAAGGAAGTAAAAGGGAGTAAAATGTTATCTAAGGGAGTAAAAGGAAGTAAGACGTTATCTAAGGGAGTAAAAGAGTAAGTTCTTATCTAAGGGAGCAAAAGGGAGTAAGCTCTTATCTAAGGGAGTAAATGGGGTAAAAGGGAGTAAGATGTTATCTAAGGGAGTAAAAGGAAGTAAGACGTTATCTAAAGGAGTAAAAGAGTACGTTCTTATCTAAGGGAGCAAAAGGGAGTAAGCTCTTATCTAAGGAAGTAAAGGGGGTAAAAAGGAGTGATATGTCATCTAAGGCAGTAAGCTGTTATCTAAAGGAGTAAAAGGGAGTCAGCTGTGATCTAATTGAGTAAAAGAAAGTAAGATGTTATCTAAGGGATTAAAAGGAAGATGTTATCTAAGAGAGCAAAAGGGAGTAAAAAGAGAGTGAGTTCTTAGTTAAGGGTAAAAAGAGAATGAGCTGTTTTCTAGCGCACGACATTTTACTCCCTTTAACTCCATTCTATTCAGAGTGTAGGCGGCGTAGGTGGGAACGGTGGTATCCCAGAGCACCGTTGCAAGACTGGTGTGTCAAGTGAAGACTTTTCTCTCCCAAGGACACGTGCAAATGCTGACGCACGAGCACGGCCTCGGAATAGTTTGCACGCGTTGTTCTTGACATATTGAGCCCGATTGGAATACAGCAGCGCCGAGGCGGAACGCTGTGGCTATTTCGAAATGCCGCGCGGACGGGCACCGGTGACGCACTTTTGGACTCGGCATTTCGTCGTGGAAAGGCGCCCTGTTATTAAGGAGACCAGGAAGAGCCGGCGCTTGGAACCGCGGGTCACTCTTGGCGTAAATTGGTCGTGCCGTTTAGAAACTCGATATGGAAGATACAGATGTAGATATATACGCGCGCGCAGGAAAGAAACATAAACGATTCAATTCGTCGCGAAGGCTCTCATGACGCACGTTTTATTTTAAGCAAGATTGAAAGCCTGTGAATGTCGCTCCTGTCTCTGTAGGCTTTATCGGCAGACACTCGGGCTCTTCTTCCATCGAGCGGATGCGAAAATGAAAAAAAAAATTATCAAGAGTTTTTTACAAACTAGCTCGATGTGCGCAAGCGCACAAAACGCAGTCTTGTGAGAAATTATTTTACATTTCACACAACACTAACCGTAGCACTCGAGACAATAAAAGCTGGGAGGTGGGAGGTGGGGACTTACTTTCACGGCAGAGTACGATATTAAGTTCGAATTCGACGCCGAAAGGTCTAAACGCAGCCCAGCTGACCTGTCCCGCACTCTAAGCAGAAAGGAGTAAAACAGGAAGTAAAAGGGACTGCGCTAGAGGACAGCTTACTCCTTTTTTACACCCATACAGACAGCCATGAATGAATCCCTGCGAAGCAGGAGTGGTGACACGCTTTACGTGTCAACCGTAGTGGTTTTCATGACTCCGCACGCAGGAGAGAAAGCGAAGAGGAATATACGAAGGGGGAAAAGTGTTTCCCAGCGCTTACACTTATAGCGGCGGTAGTAGGAAGTGTATGTAGCAGTAGTGACACATTGTGAGCAGTAGTGACACATTGTGTAACAGCTACTGCGCGACGCTTAAGTAACCAATAGGACCCTCGCGAGCGCTCTCGGGAGCTCACACGTGTGCATCGCGAATTCCCTCGTGACCACTGCCACATCGTTTACAATGAAGAGCTCGACGCAGGAAAACAGGGCTCACAGAGTGTTCCGGGTCGGGGTACAGCTATATATGGCTGGTTTATCGCACTTGTAGAGGTTCAGTTAAGCACCCCCCCCCCCCCCCCTCAGCCTCTGTTTCCGTTATAAGCACTATACACACCGGCGCCAAACACAACCACGCCCACACACAGTAGGTATACCAGCAGGCGGCTCCCCGATGAATTTGAGCGCAGTGCAGCTACCCAGCGCCTACTTAAAACGGTGCAGCGTTGCGGACGCTAGAGCCGGCGTCAGCCAATCCGAGGCCGATAGACAGTGCTCTCTGTAAGTCACTGAGGATAGCAGCCAACCAATCACGATAGCCAAAGGTGTCGGTTCGGTGCGAATCGTTTCTTCGGTGCAAGCAACCGATTCCTAGAACAGTACGCTGAGTGAGGCCAGGCCCATAGCTCCCGCGAGGTTGATCGGTGTTTGTGGTGACAGCGGTCCTGCGTGAAACTGGCTGGCCGGTGAAGAGGGCGAGGAAGAAAAAGGTCAGTCGCCGAAAATCGATATTTATCGCGGCCGGAAATCGACGTACCGCGACCCCAGTTGCCCCGAAGGGACAAAAGCAAAACGGTGGGGCGAAACACCCGTCGCACATCTTCATCTATGCTATGTATACCGAGGAGGTAAACATGCGCGGCACGGGCAGAGTGGACGCGTTACGAATACAACGGAACGAGCTGACGCCGTGTGGGCGACGGGAGAAGACCTATTTCTCGAAATAAGCGGGAGGAGTTCACATCGGTGACAAGCTCCGACTTTCAATGCATGTCCTTTCGTGAAATCAAATAGGCGAAAGAAGCCAACGGCAATGAACTCAAGCCGGAGACTCAACGCCTGATCTATGGATGCTTACGTGCACAAGGAACGCTGCGAGTGTTTAACATTAAGAGAACCTTTAGTGCACGTTAAAGAACACCATATGGTCGAACTTGATACACAGTTCTGTCAGGCCCTGCTCCTTTCCTTGAGGGCAGCGCGCGTTGAGCGATTGGCTATAACTTAGCCGTACTCAAATTCCCTACTTTACTTGAAACTCGCGATTTTTAACTCTCCTTTCTTTTCCTTCCTCTTTTATATCCGCTTTTCCCCTTTCCCAACCCTTATAAAAATGGTCTATAGACAGCCTGTAAACTTCTTATAGACTATACTGCCTTCCTATAGATATTTATTTTTGCTTATTCATAGTCTATGGACTGTCTATAGACAAAAGTCTACTAAAAGTGTATGGCCATAAATCTATAGATTGTCTATATACTGTCTACAAGATTTGTATTGCCTATAGACTGTTCTCCAGGGTTTGTCTATAAAGTCTACAGACTTCACAGACAGAAGTTTATGGACAGTCTATAGATTGTCTAAAGAAGTTTTTGTAAGAGAATGTACCCAGGCAAGCCAGTACCTCTTTCTCGCTATACCGCTTATACCTCCCAGCCTTTCTTTCTGCATATTCCCTCTATCTAACCCAGTATTCCGTTACGGCGTATCTCTAGCTAGCTCGCAGTCTCGCTTAAAAACCCAATAATCCCCCACTGGCCTTCGCAAAGCAGTCGCTGGTGACGTATGGCGCGACAGTCTGCCTCTTGTGCGCTTTGGGCGTCCTCCAATCGACCGGGGGGGGGGGGGGGGGGGGGGGGGGTGCGCTTCCAGAGAACAGAGAAGAGGCCCTGGCAAATAATCGGATGCGTCCCAGATGTGTGTGTGTATACAAGTGCCGTTGCCGGGTCAGCGCGGACGCTATTCATCGAGCCAGGCGGCGCTCGAAGCGGCGACGTTCTGAAGAGAGCGCCTTATTGGCTGGCTCCGTGCTGGCGCAGAGGGACACGACGCCAGCGAGTGCTATAGGAAGGAGTTTCGGGCGTGACGGACATATAAAAATGATCTATAGACAGTTTATAGACTTCTTATAGGCTGTATTGTCTTACTATAGATATTTCGTTTTGTCTATTCATAGTCTATAGAAAAAAGTCTGCTAAAAGCGTATGGTCATATCTCTATAGATTCGCTATAGACTGTCTATAGGCTTTGTACTGCTGTTCTCTAGGGTCTGTATACAGAGAGTCTATAGACGTTATAGACAAAGTACTATAGACAGTATACAGACTGCCTCAATTTTTTTTTTTTGCAATGGATGGGCACCTTCAGTACGAAAAGAAATGCACAAATGAACGATTTTCTTGTTATGAATAACACACACACTGCAGAAGCTCTACAGATGAGGGGCTGAGGAGACAAATAATGATTGCATTCATTCTTTCATTTATTCATTCATTCTAAAACAGCGCAAACAAGACAAGGACGAAGGAAACGTAGAACACGAGCGCTGACATACAACTAAACTTTATTGAGCAAAACGTGCAAATTATAGGAAGGAAGTGGCAGATGTAATCAGAAGCAGTCGACGTCATAAGGCGTAAAGGGCCTTAAAAGCGATAAAAAGCGTAAGAGGGTTATGTGCTCTTTGATTACCTCTTCCCCTTTGTGTAAGTGTGTCAATGTGTATGTAACACGTCAAAGCCCTTGGAAGGGAGTGAACTTGCCTCCTTGAAAGAATATTGTTAAATTCGTCCTTGTCTTGCTCGCGCTGTTTTAGAATAGGTACCTACCAACTCGCCCAGGCTTCTACTTTGGAATAATTGCAACGAGAACCATCGATTAGAGGTGAAACCGAAAGCACAATATAATAAAAAAATATGAAGGTTGTGGCGAGAAGGTTCGACGTCGATATCGAGGGAGATATCAGCTGCAGTTTGCTGATTAGTTTCGTCGCGATTTCGCAACGATACGTTCGACTGAGACTGAGAAGAATGGCGGTTGAAAGCATTTCATGCTTAACACATTTCATGCTTAACAGGGAGTAGAGAAGGGTTGACATCTGCGCAGGTATTATTGCCGTTAGTTGTCTGGACTGAACGACAATACGACGACGGGGGGGGGGGGGGGGGGGGATATACGACCAAAAAAACAAGAGAGTGCGCAGGAAGTAATGCGTGGGGCTTTTGCTTCCATATCTCCAGAGACGCCGTATAGTATTGGGCCATAGGTGCCATTAGTGGGAAGATATAGCAGCGACGTGTCAGCAGGAACACTTGGATCCGAAAAGAAATCGACGGATGCTGCCCAGCAAAAAGACTTTTCCCGGCCATATGTCGCCTTCTTTTCTCTATTCCATTACTTTTACCGTTAGCTGTAAGCGCGCTAACCAGTCTTTTTACCGTTAGCTGTATACGTGCTAACGACCATAGTAATGCAATGGATAGGAAGTGCATCGTTCCAGGCGCCCCCTTGCGACATTAACGCGAAGCGAAGACAAGGAAAAGAAGCAACGAAAAAGGCCACCCAACTCAGCTTGTTTCTTCGGCCCGAAGACAAAGGAAAGTTCAGCCAGCGACATCTGGAGACAGCTCTGAAGCAAGAATGCCGACATTTCGGCGCTCAGAAATAAAAGGAAAATAAACGAAGTGACATTTCGTGAACAATGGCTCCCAAAGTTCGTCAGTCGGTTTCCATCTCATGGACCCTGGACGTGCTTGGTAGAATAAGGGCAACCTATACAGAAACTATGGCGGTACAGCAAACACGTGTATGCCATAGAGCTGACATGGCTTCGTCCAGTACAGACGCATTCTACGGAAACGGCAGTAAGACGGGTGCATCAAACACGGCAACGCGTTCTCTCCTAGCGTCGACTTGTTTTGCTACGATTTCCCATGATGCCACAATGCCGACGTTGGCATCAAGGCACTTTATGTGGATGGATGAATGGAAGATAGGAGCGCCCACTTTGAAACCAGGCGGTGGCAGTTGCCACCATGCTTAGATCTTTTTTTACCTTTGTATTCCTACGACGGTGTAATAAACTGGTCTTCAAATTCGTTACTTACTTTAAATACAATTTCTAATCCTGCGCATTTAACTTTACATCACCTCACTCCTTTTGAGACGCCAATCCTCCAATCGCGTTTTGATAATTTCTACATCGCTGATTTAGTCACCATGATCGCTGTTATCTCTAAACCTGAAGACCTCAGGAAGAGTGTGAGTGCCTACACCGACATCTGGATGGATACCGCCACACTGTTTTCAGGGAGGGTGGCGCCCTCCAGCGACGACCACAGCAACTAGCTATACGAACAGCAAACTGCAGCGATGAGGCCTGCGTTTCTGTTCCCTCGGATGGAGAACATCGGCCTAGCGACGCTTTGGAATATGCATATCCTATTTTTTTTATTGTTTTACGAATTCAAGCGGCTAGCACTGATGCCACGAACAAAGTGTGTCAGAAGGCATACAATAAAAGAAAATTTTAAGAATTCAAGGTGCCTTAAACGCTTTTTTTTTCGGTTTTTCAGTGTTTCTGCAGCAACACCCTGCTGCGTTTTGCGGCTTATGCAAGCAAAAAAAAAAATATGTCGCGCTAAACACTGGGTGCTAAGTGCTAAAAAACTTTAGGTGCTAAATGGTGCTCAGTGTCCTTTAAAGTGCCCAGCTGTGTTTTTGCTTCAAGCCCCGTGCCTATGCAGTGTTGTGACTATATTATATTCTGCACACACCCAAGGAAAATGCCACTGTCACCCCACGTGACCGTCCTTCAGTCACGGGCACCTTTTTTTTCTTTTGTGCGTGTGTTTGTAAAAAGCTTAACCCCGATTTCCTCATTGGCCACAGCGGGCACGCCGATGTCCCCTGCCTTGTTTGCCAGCGTGGTCGATCCGTCGATCTGTGCGCGTACAATGATGCGTGGCACCCGTGGTACATGACCAGTAGACGTGACGGGAAGTCCCGAGTCCACCCATAGCACGTGCGGTAACTAAGGGTCTACCGTACCCCCCTTCCCCCTCCCCACTGTAGCTAGCTCTCATGCGGTGCAGCCACTATCGTCCACCGAGCGCCTGCTACCAACAACGCCTGCACAACACAAACGCTTGTTAACACAGCCCTCTACAAAACACTCCTTCCAAGCCCGCTCACTATCAGTTTACCTCAGTCTAACGCTATTCTTTGTTTGTTCTTTTTTTTCGATTTGCTCATAACATCTGTCGATCCTGGAAATAAAAGTTCCAAACACAGGCGACTATAGTGCTTTCAAGTTGTTTACAGAAAAGAGGCCCGTAATAAATGTCATTCTCCTTTCAAGCCGTTCGTAACGCAACAAAAGAAGCAATAATTTCGCTTCTTGTTTTCTACTTAATCCGTTTCTTTTGATTCGCAGCTGTATAACACTTAGAAACAAGTGGGCACCCGGGCAAGAACGGGTTGATTTAAAGAGCGGAATCGTCGACTTACCCGCCGGCTTTATTAACGCAGAAAAAAATATAGTATTCAGCACCACGCCGTAAGCAAAACCCGTTAAAACGAGGCTGACGCGGGCTCGAGCGTATATTCATGTTTCGCGTCATTTTTGCGTCGGGCAAACACAGGTTGGTCCCGCACCCGAGACGATATATCAGCCCACTGTTCCAACACAACAGCGCAGATTTTTACCAGTGTATCATCCCCGAAGAACACTAACGACGCCCTCAAACTTACCTAACAAACAAATGAATACCGCTTCCAAAAGAGCCCAGGTGCGTCGCTGTATTCATTACCCTCCCATTATCCGGCTCAAAGCCTTCTATCGTTTCAATCGATATATATAGACGAAAAGCAGGACCCGAGAAGAGAGGAAGCGAACCGTTCGATGCGCCACCTCGCTAGTACGCCGCTCCGTGCCCCGATTCGACATCTATACATGGGCCCGGGCTCATAGGCGACGCCAGGATAGCAGAACGAAAGTCGTAAAGCTCCAGGCTCCGAGCTCTTTCCAGCTAAAACAGTGCCCCGCTGTCGGAGCTCTAGGGGACGTGAGTCACTTTGTACTAGCGGGAAGCATTGAAAAATTTCCCAGGGACACCTAAATACATTATGCGTCGACAGTGAGACAGCATTAGAAGCAGTTGATGTCTTTACCAGAAGTGACGCCACTTCACGTCAGCCAGGAAATTTCCCTCCAGCCAGCAAGCGAATTTTCTGACCGACGACACACTGTTTTTCCCCGATGAGCCTTCTATAGCCGGATAGAATTCAAGAACGAGGCTGCTTCTCCCCATCAAAGGACCCCATTCCAGCCAATTGCGTCGGCCGATTCAAATGACCCTGCTGGCGTGACAATGCAGGGAGTAGCGGATGAAAGGGGATGGTCCCTTCCCTCCATAGTCGGGATATAGTCCCCTCCTTGCATTGTCGGACCGCTCCGTGCATTGTCACGCTAAGCAGGGTCATGAGAATCGGCCGACGCCATTGGCTGGCAGGGGTCCTTTGACAGGGAAAAGCCGCTTGGGTCTTGAGTTGTACCCGACTATAATGCTATCGCATTAAAATACGGCTACGAGTTCTGTCGATTCAGTCAAGATTCATTCATTCATTCATTCATTCATTCATTCATTCATTCATTCATTCATTCATTCATTCATTGATTACCTTTGTTGACAAGGATGGTCTCAGGCTTAAGGGGGAAGTGGGAACACAGCGTTCGCTCGTATACCCTTCGAAATTAGGTCCGCAGCAAGAGGGAGGCACTAATCCAGTTTCCTTCAATCGTGCACGTGCCGCATCAGGTGCGGGTGCATAAATGAAGGACCGAACATCCCGCATGCCAAACTCCGCCCTATTTTCTAACGCTGCCGCCGAGAACCATGCTCCTAGTGGCGTCAGTCTGCTGCGCTGCAAAGTATAGACCCCCCCCCCCCCCCCCCCTGTTAATACGAGAGACCGCGTCATTTCGCGTTTTTAATTTAATCCAATTTCACGTCACTGATGGTTACTGAAGTCGCTATTCCGATTTTTCTTTTTTTCGTGTGTGCGAGATTTGCTCTCAACGTAGTAGAGTTCCTTCCTGTACGTGCACTTTGTCGCTGTTACCTGCTAACATCATTACCACTTCTTTGACCATGCCGCATAACATATGCGCCTAGAAGACAGGAGCATAAAGCATCGGCAATAAGGGTGTAATTGCTCATTGGCATCCAGCCAAGCACAGCCATTGGCTACAAAGGAAATCTATACAGCTTTTCACTTGGGTGGATGTCATTGAGTAATTACTCCCTTATAACAAATTAACTCCACCTTGGGGGATTTCCCTAAAACATTTGACCAATAAAGCACCTCCGTCGCAATGGATCAAGTATACAGGCGTTTTTTTTTTTTTTGCACCCATTCATAATTCTGAGTAAAATTTGCACAATCTTCACGACACACAGAACAATGCGGGGGTTTTAAAAGGCGCTCATCCAATCCCTTCAAAGGAATGATCCAGTGATGTGGAGCGCGTTTCATCCCATTTACTCTGTTCCTTGCAGCTAAAGTAGCGCGAATCTCACTCGTGATTAGGCACCGGTTTCACTACGGGTTCCTGCAGCGTCGGCTTCCATTCCGCAGAAGCCGGCGAGGTGAGATGGCTCACGCCACGAAACGAACACGACTATCAGGCCTATATTGACCGGATGACGCCAGCTATGGCTTACCGAAACTATGCACGGATCCAGCGAAACAGGGCGCGCCAATGAGATAGCCGGGGCGAGGGAAAGGTCAGTGGAGAGGGTGAGATGAAAGGGGGAGAGGAGAGAACGGCGTCCTCGCGCAGGGGTGCCTTGCGGCGAGGCCTAACGCGAACAAAGCGCCACACCTATATAGCGACCGGCGGTCGGTAATTAGCCGCCGTTGGGAGAGATAGAGAGGGCGGGGGGGGGGGGGGGGGGGGGGGGGGGGGGGACCTCGGCGGTATACGAGGAGACAGCGACGGAGCATGAAACCCCGGGCTCGAGGAACGCGAGGCTTCAGTCTCAATTACGCTAGTAGATGGCTCCGAGAGGCCCGAGCCGGAAGGTGTTGGTCGAGCCGGAAGCAGCCTACGTGTAGAGGGACCACCTCATCTTCGTCGACGATACGACCCTCCCATACGGCTTTTTATTAAGTCCGCGGGGCGAGGCGTGGGATTAAGGAATGAACGAGCTATATACGCGGCGGGAGAAAAAAAAAAAGACGGACAGTTTTGTTCGCACACTGCGGGCGCTCGCAAGACTAGGCGCAATTTAGAGGCGTTCTTGCGAAATCGCCTCCACTGCTCCAAACGGAAAGAAAGAGAGAATGAAAAAAGAAAGAAAGAAGGAAATAAAGGAGAAGAAAGCAAAAGAAAGAAAGAAAGAAATAAAGAAAAATGGTGACCATACATAATGACATTCATCTTCATATTCATAATGGTAATGCTGGTTGTGGTTAGGATGACGATGGGCTTACAAAGACGATAGTTATGATGGTTTAAGGATACGAGGCAGACAGGCCCGGGTCCGCGAAGGCATTCCTTAAGGGGTCATTCATAGATGGCGCGCTGAGCCGCCTTCGACGCGCGTTCGAAGAAATCCCGTTTCTCGGAGTCCGCGTTCAGAACGTTCTCCCGCGAACTGAAATAGCAGGCAAAGCAAATATTCTGCCACTTAAGCACGCGCCCAACAGTAAAAGAGCACAGCAGCGGGTTCCCGAAAAAAATAATCAAAGAAAAAAAACCGGTAAAGACACGGGAACCATCGCGTGCTTACGGTAATTACAAGAAAGCTGTTGCAAGATGTTCCGCCCACGCAAGGAGGATATCGGGCGCTAATTAAGGAATTCCCTTCACCCATTAAGGCAAAGGGACGGCACGCATTATAATATCCGGAGCCCACCGCTCCGCGCATGCCCGGTCAGCTCCAAGCGTTGTTTCCGAGAAGACGATCGTACGCAGTTTCGCCTTTATCACTCCTACCGAAAGCAAGCAGCGCGCCAGGCATTCGGTCCCGAGGGCGGCGAACGGAATACTTTTAATCAAGATCTCATTAGTGAAGGCGAACCCTAACGAGAGCGGCGCGGCTGCCCGGTGAGAAATCGCCGTCTTTCAAAGCGCGAACACAAAGCGAATACAATAAACAACTTTGCATTTGCTTAAATTAAAAGGGTTTCGGCCCGCCGACGAGGATAAACAAGGCGACAACAGCAGCCAACAGCTGAGAGATGTATTCGGTTTAAATGCGGAGTTCTACCAATTTATTTCAGATTACTTTCCTTTCCTTTGATATTTGAAGCTACCCACAAAGCAATACGTCTCGGCGTCTGATAGTGCCCCAGACAATCTGCGTTGTGAACCGCACTTACGACATCATAATCAGCGTATAGCACTACACCGACCACTGATGGAGCTGAAGAAACCTGCAGTCGATTTCTTCGAGGAAAAAAAATTGCCCCGGGAGGTCTATTCGACAGCACAAGAAATCAAATAGCCTCCCTGCATATATACAGTAGGAATGCAGTAGTGAGGCGGTATAAGTATATGTCAAGAACAACTAGGAATCTCGCAGATGCATAGAAGGTGACAGCGATTTGAAAGCTCCCATCAAACCACACGCACGCGCACACTGATAGAATAAGGCGTAAAACCGTACACACCTAGACGAAAGGAGAGCGATATAGTTAACATATAGCGCTTTTCCAATACCATATTTAGTACTTACAGCGCATTCTGTAACAGCAGAGCAAATGTGTCATTCTTGCATTAACTCATTCTGATTTGCCTTATTATACTATCTCTTCAATCAATCGATCGAGCAATCAATCAATTAATCAATCAATCGATCAATCGATCGATCAATCAATCAATCGATCGTTCAAACGCACAAACAGTTCCAGATAGGTAAGAACATCCCTGTCATGATTACCAATACTCAAACCCTATGAGAAGAATCTGCGACCTGAAAAAAGGTTCGCATCATACGCTACAGTCAACGAACTTCCTCGAATGTCTCCCCGATACCGGATAAGTTTCAGCAAAACAAACCACTTCCTCTCCGCACCGTCACCCAATACGCGGAACTGCTAGCTGCCTAGCACGGAGGCTGGTAGATGCCAAGGCATGTCGGACACCCGAGATGGCGCGCGACAGCGTCTAGCGCTCCTGAGGCCAGAAGGAAAGGCGAAGATCCTAAACGGCTTGAGTTACGTTTCCTCCTACGTATTCGTCTTGATCGCTTTCGCTTCCTGACGTCACGGCGACGCTTCAAACCGAAAGAATTACGCGAGCGCCGTCCCAAGACGGCAAAAGAAGAAAAAAAAAATATTTTACAAAAACTCGTATATAACTGGTTCCACCCAACAAATTTGGCCCCGTATTCTTCCAGCGACATTGCCCAAATTTTACACACCGCCAAAACGCTTCTACACAGCGCAAACAAGTTATACGCAATTTGAAAACTCAATACATACGAAGAGCAATGCATTACGTATTGCTCCCTCTTAACAAGATGCGGTAGAATTTTGATTAAGGAGAAATCGGAAAACTCCAGTCGCTGCATCACCCTTTGTATTCCCCAGTGCCTCAAGGCGTTCCAATTCGGCGCGTTCAAGCGTTGAGAAATACACTCCCGAAAGAAGAAGGCTGCGATTTTCGAAGAAAAAAAATATAAGCAAGTCACCGCTACGAATAACTCATGGCGCAAGCCCACTGGCTTGTATTCCTATATGGAAAACCTCGGCGGCAGCTTCACAAAGAATGCTTTCGAAATATGTCTCCTGGAGAGCAGTCGTAATAAAAGCGCCTGCCTGCCCAACTGGCAGATGTACCGACCGACCGACCGACTAAGGGACCATCCGGTTGGCTGAAAATTTATCGCGCGAGCTTTTCTCATCTCGAGAGCGCGGGAAGACGGATTGGGTTGCGCCATCGGTCTGTCATTGCAAGCTGTCCCCTTCACGCGTGCGTACGAGAGGAGAGCCGAGACTGGCGAGACGGCACAGCTGGCCGGAATCTTCATTGTCAGTACGTGAGCGCTTCTCACAGTACAGAGTCGTTCACAGATTTTAGAACCAGGGCTTTTTTTTTTTTTGACCGTTTAGATGCATGTACTTTCCTTCAAGTGACAGCCTAGAGTTGACTCAAAGCAACAGAGGTAGAGAGAGAGAGAGAAGTAGCTGTGGCAGTTAGTGATCTCAGACTCACAGCACAGGAACCAGGCACTTTTGATTTTATTTACAGAAAAGCATTTGAATATGCGCCTTGTGTAGTAATTTCGCGATTATTTCATATCTTTCCGCAATCACGAACGACAACTAATGGCATTTTCAGTTTGTACAGAAACACACAGCTTGTATGACAAGCAATATGCGGGGCATTGCAAGGATAATTGAGTGACAGGGCTTAGTACCTGTCTATATATTGGCCAAGCTTTTGCCGGGTTGCGCAAACACTGCCAATCGTTCGCCTCCCTTGCCTTCTAGAAAGAATCTGGAAAATTCGCTCTATCATGCCTCCATTACCACAGAACCGACTAGACCCGCAACCAGCACGGGGCGACACTGAGTGGATGCGTATTGAATATGACTAAATCAGCCAACGAACTATGCAAGCAATGTGTCTATGTCAAATTAATGGACCGTGTAACCAATGTTTGAAGCCGTTTAGATGTCAAGACCTCGGATGATTCAACGGACGGTAACAGACACTGTACACACTCCCTGCATCGATCCTATTAAGGATTGGTTACGAAAATCTAAGAAGGTTGCAACACTACCGTCAACGAGGCTGGAGGGGGGGGGGGGGATATATTGTAATTCTTGTACCGCTTTTGTCTAAACACGGCCCGGTGTGGCAGTTTTTTTTTTTCATATCGCCGAAGGTCTGCTAATCTAAACAAAAAAAGACAAAAGTAAAAACCGGGAGTTAAAGCATGCGAAGCACCTCAGCCCGTAAAGTGCCGAGTTAGTGTTCCTTTCATGAAGCATCAAAATGAAAAGAATCCCAAAAAGTGCTGGGAACTCGCCGCTCCACTATATAGAGTGGCAAAAAGTTCTTAATGAGCCCTCATTTTCAATTTAATAAGCGGGCGCTCGTTGACTAATTAGTGCGGCCCCTAACGACGCCGCTTTTAGCTATGCATAACTCTCCGCCTCTGCCTCATTCGTGATTCGAGGAAGCAGGCATTTTTTTTTCTTATTATCAGCTAATCCATCAGTCTAGTCTGCTTCTTCACTTCGGTGTAAAACAAGCAATTCTAGATGAAGTGCTGCTTTCTTTTTTTTTGCGATTCAACAAAGGGGGCGTTCATTGTAAATCCATCTCCATAAATTGCGCCAGCTATTCTTTCATCATTTTGGCGAAGTAAAGTTAGCAACAATGGGTACAATGTTGAGAGCCTCGTCAAGCCATGCGCGCGAGTAAATAAAAAAAAGATACAAAAATAGGAAAGACGGGAGCCAGTACAACGCTTTAACGATGAGAGGAAAATTCTTTAATGTGCTGATGTGCAAAATCCACCACTTGACTGTTGGGCAATAAAGGTCGGCTTAATAAAATACCCAGCTCCCACCCAGACTAGTTAAACGTAGCGTGATGTTCGGAGATTACATTTTGTAACTATGGATAAAAATTTCGTTTCGACCGCTCAAATTTTTTGTTTGATTAGTTTCGATACAGCGACGGCTGCCTAATGTACTTATGCCTGACGGGATATTGGTTAACACACACACACACACACACACACACACACACACACACACACACACACACACACACACACACACACACACACACACACACACACACACACACACACACACACACACACACACACACACACACACACACACACACACACACACACACACACACACACACACACACACACGCACACACACACACACACACACACACACAAAACTTCCTGTTTTGTTAGTCTTGCAGATATAAAATAAACCACTCCAATCCGAATGAGCTGATTACATATGGGAGGCACGCGAAGGATAGCTTGTTGGATCGATAGCGTTCGGTCGATCGAAGCTCTCCTTTCAAGGAGACAAGGCATGTACCGTATGAAACGATTAGCTCTCACACAATGCGCCCGCATCTCCAGCTATCGTCACACGTCGACGGATTTTCCGCGATTATAAGGAGTAAACACGGTAAAAAAGCAAACGGTAAAACCGAAGGAAGCGCAGCTCCATGACTTCCAAACAGAATAACCCGCCACCAAAAGCATGCGAAAACGCCGGCATGCCAAATCGTGACCTGATTTATTCCAGCCGGCATTAAATCTTCCCAACTATTTTCGACTTAGCATACTTTTCATCTCGTTTTTTATTTTACTTTCCTCGTTGAGGTACGTGTGCAAAGCGTTGCGAAGCGCTCGGAAGATGTTGCAGGCGTCGAAAACGACAACCATTTCACTGGGGACTTTTTGTTGTTGCTCTTGTTACGAGCGCTATTTTTCAGACCGTTTTTAGAAGCGTCCGTATGCAAAAGCAACGTCGACGACAGGAATCGAGAAACACGAGCCGAAGAGGACGTGTTTCGGGTGCTTTGTCTCAGCCCAGGGGCTTGGGCCTCTCGAACACGGAAAAGAGAGATCGATCCCGTTACCCAGGTCTCCTACGCGATTCCGCCGCCTTTTCGACGGCTCACCCCCGTATAGCATACGGCGCTAGGCCTTCCGAGAACCGGACACTTCCCTCCTGCCCGCGATACGAAATACGACGGGCTCAACGCGAAAAAGCGAGCCTCTTGAATTCCGAAGAGTATATATATATATATAAATATATATATATATATATATATATATATATATATATATATATATATATATATATATATATATATATATATATATACGTGGGAACAGATAAGAGTGGGCCGCGTAAGTGGTAAACGTGCCCCGGCGAGCGAGTGAAACTCAAGCACCGTGGAACGAGCAGTGTTTTGGAAAGTCGATTGCGACAAAAAAAAAAACAACAAACAAACAATAAACCTGCTTAAAAGCGGCGGCGCAACGTCGGCGTGATTCCCTACGGCGGGAAATGCAGTAAGAAAATAAAAATACAGTAATTCTATACAGCGAGAAGCCGTTTTTGTAGCGAACGGCGCGACGTGACTCGGGAGTTCCAGATTACGACGGGAGTGAGGCGGGCAGTGAGAAAAAGTTAACCCCGAAAGCGCATCGCCCCCCTGGGGGGCGCAGATTAGAAACGCTGGGGAAAGTTGTTCACAGCGAAAGATGAATTGGGCGCCTTCTTTTACTTCTAACAGAGGGCGCGCGCGCTACAGAGAGAAAAAAAATTGATCGATGCAGAAGCGCTGAAATCGGCGCAGACGTTCCAATTTTTTTTCTCGTTTACTCCGCGTGAAGTGCCCGAAAGCCAGGAGAAGAATACGAGTCCCCCATTGAGCTTTGAAGTTAGATACTATCTTTTCATGCTTATTTTCGCTTTCCCAGAAGAAATCCGCGGCAAATACGCTGACCACACACAAAAAAAGATCAAATAGAGCGAAGGGAAGAAAAAATAACGGAAGAAGGCAATGAAAATTAAAATAACGAAACAGTCGTCCTCCGATCTGTCTGTCCGAACTTTTCCCTTTAACTATACCGCCCCCCCCCCCCCCCCTTCCCATGATGGCAGAAATGCCTAAAACTCGATCCTGCTTCGGCCAAAGTTCGTGCCAGGCCCAGGCCTCGGTTCAGGGAGAAAGCGCCTATCCTAAACAAGCGCACGGACGAAAAAAAAAAAAGACGCGTACGCAAGAGTGGCGCCGAAGAAAGAGTGGCCTCAAAGGAAAGGCACAACACATACCGTACGGGAAGAGTAAATACAAGCCACTCCAGCGAACCCGAGTCGTTTCACCCTCTCTCAATCCAAATCGATTGCGTCTGGACGCATTGCCGGACGACGCGTCGGTCGGGGCCGGCACAAGAGGGGAGCGGAAGAAAATGCGCGCGTGTGTGCACGAGAGGGGAGAGGGGGGAGATGGGGGATTCGCGGCGAGCGTGTCTGGCGTTTGTGTGGAAATCGGACGCAGCCGCCGACACGTCCACAGGCAGCAGCGCGAGAACGGCAGCGCTGGGAGAGGAGGAAGCCGGGTCGGCGATCTCGCGCGAATTGACGAGACATGGCGAGACTACGACGACGACGCACAAGCAGCACAAAAGACGGAGCTGCGAAGCAGTCATGGAGGGGGGGGGGGGGGGGGGATTAGGGGGCGAAGGAAAAGTGAGACGAGACAAGGAGGGGGCAAAACCCGGGGCTATTTGGCCAATTGATGATGGGATACATCGACCTCACTCTCTACCCTCCCTTCCCTTTCCCTCTCTCCCTCGCGCTGATCGAATCCAGAGCGATGAACGGTGACATGCGCCCGGTCTTGCCCGGCCACGATCAGCGAGGTTCGTGAGTGCGCGCCTGTGTGTGTACGCGCAGAATACACGCACGCAGAATACAGGCAACCCGATACATATACATCTGCCCCTGTACACTATACGTCATGCACACACATATATCCGCCTGTACTCCTGGCGCAATACAGCGTAAATGTCTGCTTCCCTCGATGTCGACATGCAGGACGCAAGGCCGAATTAGGTGCTCTGACGTGGTGGGCTTAGACCGCCAATTTCGCCACTACGCCGTTCTTTTTTTGCTCCCCCTAATGAGGAGTGATGACTTGTAAGCGGACGTGCGCTGCACTTGTATGTGCAAAACGCGTACGCCGTCGCGCGTATGCTACAACGCCTCGGGTTTCGGTTCAGTTTCGCCGGCGGTTTGAGCCGAGAACCGCGCGAGATTAGCATTTGAATAAAGAAAAAATGAGATTAAAGATAATGCTTACTATGCGCAAGCTTAGCATACGGCTTGAATTCGCTCCGCAGTGCACCGACTTCATACCAGTTAAAACCAGTTAAACGTTTTTTGCACCTGAAAGCAGCATTTACGGCTTCTGTTTATACGGACGATCAGGACAGCCACAGAAGCGAGGCAACGTGTAGTATGTAGGGCTTTGTCTCGCTAAAGAATATACAATCGTGAGCAACATTAGAGGGAACAAAAGTCTGAGCATTCGTTCACTCATTGCGCCATATTTGTGTGTGATAACTCAGTTTTTTTAATATTTTCTAACGAGTTTTCCTGTTGGCGCATTAGATTCCAAAGTCGTCCTCGAATTTAATGGAAAAATTTAAAGAAAATTCGCAGCTCTGCGCAGAAAGTTTGGTTTGGTTTTATGGGGGTTTAACTTCCCAAAGCGACTCAGGCTAAGAGGGACGCCGTAGTGGAGGGCTCCGGAATAATTTCGACCACCTGGGGTTCTTTAACGTGCACTGACATCGCACAGTGCACGGGCCTCTGGAAATTCGCCTTCATCGAAATTCAACCGACGCGGCCGGGAATGATCCGGCGTCTTTCGGGTCAGCAGCCGAGCGCCGTAACCACTGAGCCAGCGCAGAAAGTTTGTTCCCTTTGTAATTGCTCACGACTGTATGTCAAACATGCATACGGTAACGCGACTGCCAAAAAAGAAATGTGATGTCAAAGACCACACACATTACATCACCCGCCAGGGGTAAACGCCTTGCGCACATAGTCTGGCCGACGACGTCAATAACTACGCCCTAGCATTCGCGTGATGACGTCACTTGACAAGCCTCACGACGTGTGGCTAAGGCTTCGTCACGGCTGCGTTTTTAGGACGAGCACCTGTGTCGAAGCGTGTACACGCGTAGTGAGCTTGGGCCTTGGATGACGTGCCCGCGAGGGCTCAAAAACAATAGGCCTTTCGCTAAGAAGCGCGCATCGTCGAGTGTGTTGCTTATGGGACGAGAGAGATAAGCGCGACATCAAAGCGTGTCAACTACGATGAGCACCGACGGTGGTTACGAAACGTCAGACAACTACGCGTCGTTACGCAGAGCGTCGACAGCCGCCACCTAAAGCTAACAAGGAGATTAAGAACCAAGCGGCCATGGGACTGACAGCACGTGTAGACCTTTTCACATTTGCTTTTTTGAGCGCAACCATCTCACCACTGGGCTGTGCCAGCAGCGTTCTGATTGGCGAATTTCATACAGGCATCTACTGTGCATGCGCAGCGCAGTCCAACACGCACGCGCGCTCAATTAAGCTGTGAACAGTGAAAAGGAAGACTTCTGGAAAACGTTATAAAGTCATACAGTGCTTCACTACTGTGTAAGTTATGATAGCCATTACATTTTGCCGATACCCTTTTGCTTTTCTTGTGTTATGTTGTTCCTTTGCTATGCTGAAGAATGTCTGAGCTTGTTTTGTGTACCAACGTGTTTTCACCCCCCCCCCCCCCACCCCCCCCCACAGTTCCTGAATCTTCTTCTCTGCCAAAATGTTAACCCAACTTTGCGTGCTGTACATTTTCTATGATTTGTTATCGGTTGCTGCTTCTTTGTTACATTCTCCCCAATGTGATGCCCAGTTCTGTGCCTTTAAGGTAAATAAACAAATAAGTAAGTAAATAAATAAACTTTGGCGTGTTTATTTCACCGTTTCGCTTCATCTTAAGTTATCCTTCTGCTGTACAGTAACAAAAAAAAACTGGCTGCACAAGGCCGGACCGCACTAGTGTTTTCACAAAAAGCGCCTTTTAATTTTTAAAACGAGACAAGGCGAAAAAGACTAAATGCTGTCAGTCCCCTTCTGTAGCGCCCTCTGGCTTCCTTAATATGAACGCTATTTTTCGAGCCCACTCGAGCGAACAAGGCTGACAAGAACTCGCCAATACTGTAAAGAAACCAACGGCATAGAGAGCATGTTGTTGGGCGAATCGGTCGTTCTTTATCACATAGGTAACTGCGCAAGCAAAAACAGGGACGGACTGTGAGCATCCAGATCCTTCCGCGCCAGTTTGTATTTGCGCAGTCACCCACGTGAGAAAAACTAACTGCGCTCCCACACGTTCTGTTCACAGGCTATATTCAAGGGCGACGCATGGCAAATTCCTTCAACAGCCACGGCGCCCAAGTTAAGTTACCTCAGCATAATGTCGGCAGAGCTGGAAAGACAGCATAGGAGCCAGTAACGCAAACGTTGCGGTAAATCAGCTTAGTTTATAGCTACACGCGCGTAAACTTCCCAGGAAGGAGACAGACGTCGAAACAGTTAAAACTCGGGAATTCCGCGAGCTCAAGATATGACCATTCCTTAGAATCAAAGCAATCCACACACGAAGTCGGCACCCAAGCATACGCACCACCTTTAGACTCCGACGTTCGATGAAAAGTCGAGACACGCATGAATCACGTCGCAAACACGACGGCTTTTTTTTTTCTTTACAAGAAGGGGCAAGGATGCGTGTTAGCAAGCGCCATTTGTGTACGCCAGGCGAACGCCTGCCGGAGACGCCGCTGGACGCGCTCAAAAGCATCGGAGACGCCGACAAACCTGTACACACGCACGGCCAGAGCTTATGGGCGTCGCGTATCAAAGGGTGAACGATGGAGCATTTTGTCACAGCGCATGCGCCAATGCGAGGACGCCCATTTAAACACTGCGCGTGATCAAATATGTGTTAAATAGAGGGATAGAAAGAATGGAAGAAAGAGAAACAGAAGAGCGGAAGAAAAGAAGACAATGAAAGAAGGAAGATGGAAGAAAGAAAAAAGGAAAGAAATGAAAGCAACTGAAGAAGGAAGGAATGAACTTATGAAGAAATAAGGCGAGAGAGATATGGGGGGAAAGGGAGTAGAGAAAGGAAGAATAAAGGAAGACGATAGGAGCGAATAAAGAAACGAAAAGCGGGGCTGCCAACCCTGGTGCACCGAAAGACATTTAACATAATTACCGCGGAAGCCAATTAAACGGCGTGCGGACGGCCACGCTGAAGAATAGCACATGCTGCAGCCTACGCGGACGACTAGAGACGACCTGCATGTGCAACGTAGTACAGCACTCGACTATAGGTTCAGGCTTTACTAAGCTGCTCAGATACTCTTCAAAAGAACGCCAAACGGGATTGTCGCTTTCGGCTCGGACACGGAACCAATAAATAAAGCAAAAAAAATAAATATACAATACGCAGAGATAGCGCTTCGACGTGCGTTAGGTAACCGCGCAAGCACAGTGCGCCAGCAAGTTTAGCTTTAAGCGAACTTTCGGCTTTGCCAAAGTTGGAGCGTTATCACCAAGAGACGGCTATAACACAATCAAGGCCTACAGAGGCCAGTGATCACCCTCTGGAGGTCTCAAACCCACTCGCAATTGCCAATGCCTTTCGAAAACCGCTCGCACACACAAACGCACACAAAAAGAGTTCTACTGATTGTTAATGGCGTTGGGATGGCTGCCGACAAGGTTAGGTTTAAAAAAAAATACGAAGAACACGATTCGACAACACAGCAGGGAGAAAACTCGACGCCCCGTAACGTAAATTTCGAAACAAGCCGACCATATCGCAGTGCGCTTAACGAATCGCTTTTTGTTTTCTTTATCGTCCCGCGAAGCTGACGCCACAACGCGATCAGCGAAAGCTGCTTTTCATTTATGTCCTCCACAGCGACGTGCAGATCGCAGTGAAAAGAAAAGAAAAAAAGTCAAAACAATGGCGCGGGAACGTAGCGAGCGTATACGGGCGAGTGTCTGTGAAACTGACACAATGTGCGCTATCTTGCCAGAGTCGTCCTGCCAAAAAGAAAGAAAAAGAATTTTGAAAGACGGGTGGAAGAAAGAAGGAAAGAGAGAAGCGAGCGCGGGCAAAGAAAACGAGAAAGAGGGAAGATCTAGATGGAATACAAAAACAAAGAAAGAAAGCGCGTGTGCGTCTTTTTTCAGCGCCCTTCTAATCGGGACCGAATCGCAGAATGAAGAAACAAAGAAAACAAACACGGCGGAGAAAGCAGCTGGAGAGGACGAAATTTTGGCGCGGTTGCGTCGGGTCTGCAAAGACAGCGCTCAAGAATACGCCGGGAACGGAACGCGTATTTGCGGCGACGTTCGCTGATAAGGCTTGCATATAACGGACACTGGAGTGAAAGCAGTAAAAAAAACAACAGGAAATGGGAAAGGAGGCATTGAACAAAGGGGCAAAGGAAGGGTAACCGTTTCCATACTGGCGGATGTCAGCGGCGACACGTCACCAACAAGATGTCACCCTGTCAAGGGAAACCGCCACACTGTCGCCTCGGAAGACGACACGCACGACAGTGAGAAGAGAGGGGCAGGATATAAGTACATATATATAAAAAAAGAAACGATAACGTCAAGGAGATCGGAAGAAGCACGTCTTGCTTCGTCCCAGGAATAAGGGAAAGGGAAGTCCTTCCTTTACCAGCAGCAACGTCGTGCGGACGTGCTAGGCGGACACTCATGATGAAGGCGAGGATGGAGACTGAGGTATGGGAGGGAAGGAGGAGGCAAAGCGGAGTAAAGAGATATGAGGGAGGCAGATAAGAGCGAGATAAGGGAAACGAAACCAGGGAGTCGGCGGTGACGTAGGAGGCGCTTCGGATGACGCTCGCGAGTCGGAGAGACTTGAGCCACGCGCCAGACGCGATTCCCACGGTCGAGCGAAGGAGAATTGGCGCGAAAGGGCGGTGAACGGAGGTCTTCGAAGAAGGCTTGTGTCAAGAGCTGGGGCGTGTCCGGAACGGGAGTGTAGGCACGTAGGCAGCGTTTCTTTGAGTCCAAAAGGTGACCGCAAGGGGAAAGAGGATGAACAGATGGGGGCCTCTGAGCCTGCAACATATATCAAGGCGACAACCAGTGACCGACAGACCCGTTTCTTGATTAGTTACCGATTGATTGATGTGTTCACTATAGATAGTTATAACGTGACGTCACGGGAGCAGCCGTTGGGTGTACAGGCTAACCTCTACAGTGCACACAGGAACCGATCAGCGATACGCGGGTTAGAGAAACGCCCAGGCTTATTCAGCGCTTTATGGACCCAGAAATGGCGGCTGCTATGACGTCGGTGCAAATTATGCATAAGAACCGGTGCCACAACCGTCACGTCAGTCGAGGGCTGCAGTGTTAAAAACTTCTCGCAATAAGCATTGATGTCGACTGAATTAATCAGTCCGACAGTGATCATAAATTATAGGGTAGGGAAAGTTTTTACGCTTAAGCACCAGCCGCCGTTAGTTACTTTTGATAACCTCCTTTTTTAAAAAATAATTTTGTGGGAGCTATATATATATATATATATATATATATATATATATATATATATATATATATATATATATATATATATATATATATATATATATATATATATATATATATATATAATTGGTTTTTGGGGAAAGGAAATGGCGCAGTATCTGTCTCATATATCGTTGGAAACCTGCACCGCGCCGTAAGGGAAGGGATAAAGGAGGGAGTGAAAGAAGAAAGGAAGAATAGGTACCGTAGTGGAGGGCTCCGGAATAATTTCGACCACCTGGGGATCTTTAACGTGCCCTGACATCGCACAACACACGGGCGCCTTAGCGTTAGTTGTGGGAGTTCCGGGACGACAGAAAACAATGCGAATAGCGCGACAATGAATGTGATAATTAAAAAAAGAAAAGGAAACGGCGGCTTAGAACAGACCTTGACGATTGTGCACATTATTTAAGGCCCTACTTAAAAAAACGTGACTGAAACAACAAAGCACTCAGACTCACTCGTAGGAGGCTAAGAATATGTCGAGTGACAGCGAAATAAACCTTTAAGCAACTGCGAAATCAAGACGCAGAGTTCAGAAAGACCGTCTTAAAATGTTGCTCTTGAAACGCTAAACAGAAAAGCGGTTAGACAGCCCAGCCATCGGCAGTCTGACAAGATGTGGCGTACACAAGGAGAAGTCCGTCGTATCTTTCAAACAGAACCTCTCCATTTAGGATTCGCGACCCGCATTTTAGCGCCAAGGCAAAAAGTACAGAAGAAAACAAATTGTTTCGGAAAAAATCGCAAGTGAGAGCTATACCGAATCTCTGGTGTATTTACACATCCTCCGGAGCTCGAGTCCATTACCATAATTGGATGCTGAGCGCCAGGTCAAGAGATCAAATCGCGGCCGCATTTCGATGACGGCGAAAATAAAAAAAAAAACATGTGCTGCGGGTTGTCGGCGCACGGCAATGAACCCCAGGCGGTCGAGAATAACCCGCTCCCTCCTTTCGATCACGGCGCGAATCAGGTGCCTACCCAAAATGACAGTTACCGCGCCTTTCCTTTCTTCATAACCAGTTTACGTCTTCTTATTATTACTGTAATTATTACAAGCCGCTATAGGCTTAGACGGGCCTGATGAACATTGTAATTGTCTATGCTGCAATAAAGATCCGCCGCGGTGGCTCAGTGGTTAGGGCGCTCGGCTACTGATCCGGAGTTCCAGGGTTCGAACCCGACCGCGGCGGCTGCGTTTTTATGGAGGAAAACGCTAAGGCGCCCGTGTGCTGTGCGATGTCAGTGCACGTTCAAGATCCCCAGGTGGTCGAAATTATTCCGGAGCCCTCCACTACGGCACCTCTCACTTCCTTTCTTCTTTCACTCCCTCCTTTATCCCTTCCCTTACGACGCGGTTCAGGTGTCCAACGATATATGAGACAGGTACTGCGCCATTTCCTTTCCCCCAAAACAAATTATTATTATTATTATTCAATTGTTTGTTAATTGTTTTTTTTGGTGAAAGGAAATGGCGCAGTATCTGTCTCATATATCGTTGGACACCTGAACCGCGCCGTAAGGGAAGGAATAAAGGAGGGACTGAAAGAAGAAAGGAATAGGTGCCGTAGTGGAGGGCTCCGGAATAATTTCGACCACCTGGGGATCTTTAACGTGCACTGACATCGCACAGCACACGGGCGCGTTAGCGTTTTTCCTCCATAAAAACGCAGCCGCCGCGGTCCGGTTCGAACCCGGGAACTCCGGATTCTATAAAGATATTATTTTACTATAATTATTATTATCAATCAGAACGCTCTTCTCAGAAAGTCCCACATACACTTATCGCTGTAAAAGACAGTGACAATAGACGAACACAGACAGGGTCGGGGCGTTAGACCTTTTCGCCGTCACAATACGCGTGCGCCCCTTTGTCAGGCGTGGTGGGTAAACACGTCCGCGACCAGGTGTGAGTCGGCGCTTGAAACAGATCGAAGAGAGGAAAAGGAAAGGGATGAAAGAGGGGGAGAGCGCGTACTCCGCAGCCAGGGCGACAGGCACCCCGCTGGGAGCCCAGACGTCGCGAAACGCCCAAGGGACGCGGACGGCGCTTGAGCAGCAGCAACGGAGAGAGAGGAACAGAGCACCTCGGAACAATGGCAAACCGCCGAGAGACGGCGACAATGCGGTCGGAGCGGCCGGCTGGGGCAACCGCTGTTGACGGGGTCGCGACGATCGTCGACCTCGTGATGAACACGCGCCACACCTGCCGACGAATCTGCGCGTGTTATATGTACTACCTGCGGAGTGGTCGTGCACACTGCGTCGCTATAAGCGCACGAGTGAACCATGTTATTAGTCGCGCGTAAAGGCTACTCAAATGAGCGCGGCTTTAAACTTGTGCTCAAAGCAAAGTGCAAAACTGGAGAAATGAGAATGACGACCGTGTGCCATTGGCAAAAAAACCGGGTGTATACACATACTGTCATAAAATATGTATTTCATGGGCGCAGTTTGAGTACTACGCAGTGAATAAAACCAGTGTTGGTGAAAGAACCGCTTAGGAGCACTTGGTTTGATTTGGTTTATGGGGGTTAACGTCCACCCGCCGCGGTGGCTCAGTAGTTAGCGCGCTCGGCTACTGATCCGGAGTTCCCGGGTTCGAACGCGACCGCGGCGGCTGCGTTTTTATGGAGGCAAACGCTAAGGCGCCCGTGTGCTGTGCGATGTCAATGCACGTTAAAGATCCCCAGGTGGTCGAAATTATTCCGCAGCCCTCCACTACGGCACCTCTTTTTTCCTTTCTTCTCTCAGTTCTTCTTTTACTCCTTCGCTTACGGCGCGGTTAAGGTGTCCAACGATATATGAGACAGATACTGCGCTATATCCTTTACCCCAAAACCAATTATTATTATTATTAAGGTACCAAAGCGACTCAGGCAATGAGGGACGCCGTTGCGAAGGGCTCCATGATAATTTCGACCATCTGGGGTTCTTTAACGTGCACTGACACGGCGCAGTATACACGCACCCGCCGCGGTGGCTCAGTGGTTAGGGCGCTCGACTACTGATCCGGAGTTCCCGGGTTCGAACCCGACCGCGGCGGCTGCGTTTTTATGGAGGAAAAACGCTAAGGCGCCCGTGTTCTGTGCGATGTCAGTGCACGTTAAAGATCCCCAGGTGGTCGAAATTTTTCCGGAGCCCTCCACTACGGCACCTATTTCTCTCTCTTCTTTCACTCCATCCTTTATCCCTTCCCTTACGGCGCGGTTCAGGTGTCCAACGATATATGAGACAGATACTGCGCCATTTCCTTTCGACCAAAAACCAATTATTATTATTATTATTATACACGCCTCTAGAATTTCGCCACCACCGAAATTCGACTTGGAAAATGGAAAGTTGGTTTTGAGGAAAGTAAATGACACAGTAACTGTCACACATATCGCTGGACGAAAGAAAGAACAAAAATAAAGCAGAGATAGATGGAAAGAAAGCAATGAGGTAAAGAGAGAAAGGAAGAAACGAAGGAATGAAAGACAACAAAAGAAAGGTAATCGGGAAAAGCAGGGAACAATACAAAAATTCAGAGCAATGGTGCTTCATTATGTCGAGCAGTGAAGAGGGCACGAGGCGCCCTACGCTTATCCGCCCAGAAAAATGGGGCACGCGAAGCTGCGCACTGCGCTGATTGAGACCGAATTAGAACGCAGTCAATAGCACTGCGCGGAAAAGAGATTGTATGCAAATGAGGGGGAGCCACTCGAGCGGGCCACACAGTAGCCGACATATGCAATGGGTCTGCGATACTGATTTTTTTTCCTGAAGCACAGGAACAAGAAAAAAATTACAAAAACAATAAAAAATTGACCAGAATGTGAATTTCGGGGAAACGAAAACTCACAAAACGTCAATGAATTTGCATTGTCATCGTTTTTTCTTTCGTTCATGGCATTTTTTTTACTAACTAAACGTGGGCACAAAAAAAGAACATCCTCCCATTTTTCGGCAACTCCGAACCAAGAAGCGGAAGATAATTACGCGATAGCCGATTATTCCTACAGGGATTCTGACGTCAGTGAACATGCTAATCCGGAAGGAATTGTGCAACAAATCCTAAACAAATCCCGAAAGATCGTCAGCAAATTTTATTGCCAGCGACTGTTATGCCGGGGGCGTGAAGATATACGGTTTCCAGTGGACACGAGGGAAGCGCGACGCATCAATGGAGCAAACATGAGCTCCCGCAAAATTTTCAAAAACTGAAACACGTTCATCTTAGGTTTTTGTTTTCCATAGCACGGGAAAGAAAAACCCTAGACAGCCTAATCTTGGGCGGAGCCTTTCTCGTTTTTGTTGCATTGCACAAGCAATACATTCAAACTTTTTCGGCTGGCCGAGATTAATAGTGCACAGCAAACGACCCGCGAAGTTTTTGAACACACAACCATGCACACGTGTAGAAATTGCGCCAAAGCGCAGTTATACCGAAACGACTTGGCTCGACGCACCGTTTAAATCGAACTCTTTTTTTTTTGGATTCAGTTGATAACAAACCGCTTGTGGATGAAAGACCGCTTACATGGTATTTTTTTATTATCTACTGATTTCGCCTTCGATAGCTTCCACAACACCGCATAACGCATATCGATAAATTAAGGATTTCCATTAAATCCGTAGGAATTGCCACAACAGCCGTGGGAAGAAAGGGTTGGGGTCAGGTTCCTAGAGAAAGAATAACGGCCGTTGTAAAAAAAATAAAAATAAAAAATGGGTTACCTCACAGTTATCGCGGAGCGTCTTGTGGCTACGGAGGGGAGCTTCACTCCAGGCATCGTGGATTCTTCAAATCCTCCGAGGCACAAACAGTGACCACGAGCGGGCCAGCCGCGCGCGTCGAATCGAAAAGAAAAACGCATCGCTTCCAGCGCACGACACACTGAATGCACATCGAGAGCTCACGTATAGTGAGTACAACGGATCTACCTTTAGCTCCCCTCTCTCGCGGTAAACTACTCTCTCTTCACCCAGTTCCGAAGTCCGCCGACGTCAAGGTGTACGAAAGGGCAGAGGGAAAGGAAATGCTGCCATCTATGGAAATTCCGGCAGCGCTTATCTGCCACGTAGGGAGGGAGGGGTTGCGGAGAGGAGGCCCCGTGAGCGCATCCTCCTGAACTACTATATCGGTGCCTGAGCTGACGTGGCGGGGACAGCACATCAAAGTGTACCCCGAAATAGGAGCGGAAACCGTCACGTTCCTTATCATAGCCGTGAGAAACAAAAGAAAAAAGCAGAGAAATGTGTTAAGGCGCATCCGCATCTTGGCCGTGGGAAAGAGGACGGCTTCTTTTCTATTTTCAAAGAGAACCCAAGACCCGCCGCAGTGGCTCAGTGATTAGAGCGCTCGACTACTGATCCGGAGTACCCGGGTTCGAACCCGACCGCGGCGGCTGCGTTGTTATGGAGGAAAAACGCTAAGGCGCCCGAGTGCTGTGCGATGTCAGTGCACGTTAAAGATCCCCAGGGGGTCAAAATTATTCCGGAGCCCTCCACTACGGCACCTCTTTCACTCCCTCTTTTATCCCTTCCCTTACGGCGCGGTTCAGGTGTCAAATGATATATGCGACAGATACTGCGCCATTTCCTTTCCCCAAAAACCAATTATTAAATTATTATTAAGGAGAACCCAAGGGTCTTCATGAGAGCTTGTTGATGGGTTATGTACACACAGAGCTGCCGCATGCGCAATTGGGAAGAACGTTTCTTTTTATGGTTTGTGGTTGTTATGTATTTCTATAATAATAATAATTGGTTTTCTGGGGAAAGGAAATGGCGCAGTATCTGTCTCATATATCTTTGGACACCTGAACCGCGCTGTAAGGGAAGGGATAAAGGAGGGAGTGAAAGAAGAAAGGAAGAATAGGTGCCGCAGTGGAGGGCTCCCGAATAATTTCGACCACCTGGGGATCTTTAACGTGCACTGACATCGCACAGCACACGGGCGCCTTAGCGTTTTTCCTCCATAAAAACGCAGCCGCCGCGGTCGGGTTCGAAACCGGGAACTCCGGATCAGTAGTCGAGCGCCCTAACCACTGAGCCACCGCGGCGGGGCTTATGTATTTCTATACGGTCGAAATATGGGAGTTCGTTGATTGCTTAACGTAACCCGTCAGCACGCTAATATCATGTTGTCTTCATTCATGTATGTTGAAAATTGTTCTTTTTTATGCGTTGTCAATGTGTTCACTGCAATGAGATTAAGCGCTATAATATCTGTATATAGAATGTTTGAATAATGCTTTTAGTGCATGCTTTGAATTTTGTATATTACTTGTCCTTTATGTTATATCGGGCGCTTAGTTTGTGTTTCCGCTGTTCATTCATAGACTGTGAATTATGCCTCAGGTTTATCTACGCCTTTCTTGTTCGCATATGTGACCAATGGCGCCACTGTTGCTGGATGTTGCGGGCCTCGGGAGCTCGTCAAGCTACGGCTTTTTTTTTCCCGGGGCTGCTCTCTGTGGCAGGAAATAAATAAACTGAAACTGAAGGCGGCTGTTTTATTTCATCGTCTTCATGAGTCTCACAAGTAAGTCACCATTTGCCACAAATGAAATATTGTAAAGTAGCGTTAATGAAAAGCGGTACGATTAAACACGGAGTGAAATGAAAAAAAAATCTGTCTAATTGGGGGCTCCAGTTAAACGAATATTTTTTTTCACTCCACGCGTGCGTCGTATCGCGGATTTTATGCCTTTTAGCAAATTTAGCCATAATTCGGCCACGAACTCTACTTTGACTTTGTACTTCGAAACTGACTTCTCGTTCCACGCCATCCCATTAATGTCATTCTGTTCCTGTTATTCTGCTTTCTTCTCTTTTGAATATATTTGTAGGATGCAATTAGGACCAGAAAAAAAAGGATTGCTCGTCACAAAACGTCGGACGGTCACACTAAAAGCGCACAGCCGTGCGGCAAAAAGCCGTGTTAATCCGGTATACGGAGTCACAACCCGGCGAGGGGGGTGGAGGAAGGATAGGTCACGGGACGATCGAGGCGAGCTCCTCAGTAGTGAGTCGGCAGGAGTCGATTCCCGACTTTGCAACGAACGTCAGCGGCAAGCTGATACGGCGACCACGGACGGGCACGCTGACGCGACAGTTGCGTGCGCACCCCGTTTTACTAAGCCGCGTGTGACGTCAGAGAACAAACATACAAAACGTGCGTCGGCCGAGTGCCAGGGGGGGGGGGGGGGGGGGGGGGGAGGGGGGGGGGGGCCCTACGTGGGCGATAACGATCGCCGCGACAGTGGCTTGTGCAAGCGTTGCGGCGTACAACGCGCACCGCCCGAGTGCGATCACTATTTAAAGTGACCGAAAGACCTCCTCAAGGAGTGGACAAGAGATCGGCCATCGGCTATTATATAGAGAGGCACAGTGTTGCGGTATGTCGTACTCCTGTAGACAAGAAAGAAAGGAAGAAGGAAAGCACTAAAGAGAGAAAGAAAGAAGAAAGAGAGAGAAAGGAAGGAAGCAAGGAAGAAAGAAGCAAAGAGCGAAAGAAAGAAGGAAGGAAGAAGTAAAGAGAGAAAGAAATAAAGAACGAAGGAGCGAAGAGAGAAAGAAAGAAGTAAAGAGAGAAAGAAAGAAGTAAATAGAGAAATAACGAAAAAGAAAGGAAGGAAGAAAAAAAGAAGTAAAGAGAGAAAGAAATAAGGAAAGAAAAGTGGTGACCGTATATAATGACGACCATCTTCATAATGGAAATGCTAGTTGTGGTTGCGGCCTTAAGGAATGAACTAGCTATATATGCGGCGTGAGAAAAAAAAAAAAAAGACGGGCAGTAGCATCCGCACAGCACGGGAAATCTCAGGACTAGGCACAATTTAGAGGCGTTCTTGCGAAATCGCCTCCACTGCTCCAAACGGAAAGAAAGAGAGAGAGAACAAAAATTGCGACTGTGACATACACGAAAGAATGACGCGTACAACAACAGACCTGGTTACGGCCTGCCTTTGTGCAGCGCGACTCTATCGTGCGGGCTCGAAAAAATACGAAGGCAGACTGCCAAATGCGTAATCTTCTCCTTGCCACCTTCTTTTACGCGTGTCACCTTAATCACGCGCATCGCAAACAGGAAGCCCTCGCAAGAGTATACGGAACGCTTACTCGAGTAGTTTTCCAATAAGGCTCGACTTGCGAGTCAAGCTAGATGACACTGAGAGACATGTTTACGCCTAAACGGCAGAGGACATTCAATGCATGACCGACATTGCGCTAGCTAGCCTACCTGTCTTCTGGTCGTGCATGTATGTTGTACTTTTTGGATTGCTGTGTGAACGTAATTAAGATCACACCATAACGCAGCCTCCAAGGCAGTGACGATGCCAAATCCAAGGACGTCGTAAGGCCACCAGGGCCATGTGGACACAGTGATTCCTTAGCGCTCATACGTAGAACTAAAATGTGTGCTAGCTTGTATATCGAACTCAGTTTGTCGGGTGCCTTAGAAACGATACCAACGTCTGCTCCGGCTTTTTATCGGTCTGAGCCACTCTGCATTGGCTAAAGCAGCGAGGCTTCCGTTCACTAATGTAGCACCTGCTTTCGCGCCTGACCCCCCCGGCAACGACTTGCACTACGAAGAACAATAAGCCATCAGCGCAAAAATAAAAAAAGAAGAAACGCAGCGCCGTAGATCCGCACAGAACGAGGTCAGCTGCAAGCTTGTTTTTATCACAGTGTTGCTATTGACCTTCATCGGCTTATTAATACGGGCTGTGCACACATTTCTCTCTTCCTCGCTAGGTCGTTGCAGCGTACAAAAACAACTCGTGCACGGCTGCTTCTTTGGTTTGCGGCTTCAGGGGGAGCAGGCTTGTTTGTCTTCCGCTAATGTCCATCACAAGCGACTGCCCGACGGCCATGGAGAACTGCAACCTCCATGTTGACTGGTACGACCAACAGTCTGAGGGTCATTTTTACGCTACCAGACGCGGCAGGGGCGACGGAAACGACAAAACGCATCTCCGCTTACACACCCTCCCGCCCCCCCCCCCCCCCCCCCTCCCCTCACTGCCACGAAACACACACCTCTTCCGCTATCAAGCCCCAGATGTCAGTTCTTGACCTTGAATGATTTGTTTTTCTCTGCTTTTTTTTCTGGCGTGTATGTTTGTCGGTACACTCCGGAGCGCGTATTTCAGACGCTTTACTTTTCCGGCAGAAGAGAGAAAGCCGTTAAAAGGGAAGCCAGTACACGACACGACTCTTAACCTAAACGAGCGAGTGTGACAACGCGAGAATCACGGCAGGGCCACACCAGCCATATACTCAGCCACCCCAATCTCCTCTCGCGCCGTTCCCTTACAGCGCGATCGAGCCAGGCCCCGGGACGGCTCGACACACATCCAAAGTCGTTTCAATGTCACGCCGACGGCCCGGCCCCGGACACCAAAACAAGACACACCCCCCTTTTTCGTACCGCTCCTTCTCCCTTCTCACACGTGGACCCGAGAACAACTACGGCCGTAGCTCTTCCCCCTACCTCGCTCGGGTGAGTTTGCACGCATGCGCAGTCGCTCCACTTTCGACATCTCGCTTCCTCACTCCCGGTGTACATACACAGAGAGAGGAAAACACAACCCCCCTTTCCTTGAAAAAAAAAAAAAAAGAAGCGCAGGCTCGATCTCCGCCTCTTCTCCTTTGCCCTTTCCGAAACCCCGATTGTGTGACCGCTGGAAAAGGGTGACTCTAGCGTTTGCAAGAAAGTTACAGCCCCCCAGCCCCTTTTTCCTCCCGGCTCCTGTACCGATTTTCCACTTTCCCCCCGGGGCCCGCCTCTAACCCCCTTCCAAAGCGGGCCCCCCGTCGTCTCTATCTGGGTCGAGGCTGCTCGTGACGTCACGGCAGACGTCACCAGACGTGCGAGGGAAAGCAAATAGAGAGAGAAGTGCGGCCGCCACGAGAGCAATGCGGAAGAAGCCCTGCCGGGCAAGCAGCGCAAAGAGCAGCGTTTCGCGGTGTGTGCGAGGAGGTATGGGGGAACAGGGAGAAAGGGGTTCTGGCCGCGCGAAAGCAGTGCCGGCCGAAAAATAGATCGATAGAGCTGCGTTTCCCCGCTTCCCTTTTATTCCCTACACCGGGACACAGCACGCCAGCGTTGTTGCTTCCCCACATCGCCGCCCCCCACTCCCTCTTCCTTAAACCCTTTCGTTGTTCCTTCCCGGCCTTCCTGCCTGGATCCGAGACAAAGACATCGAAAGGCGAAAGCGGACGTTGAGTGTGCTGTATACTTCCTGAGCTAGGGAGCTGTTTTCCCTTTTCTGTGTGTGTGCTGTTGCGTAGGTGCTGTTTTCCCGCTTTTTTTTCCCTTCACGAGTGGGGCAGGGAGATTAGTGGCTCCGCGAGAGTGATCCCCAAGGTCCTCACTCTCGTCCGTGGATGTACCCTAGTTGGAGTTGAGGAAAGTGTGCTCTTGGTCTGCGTAAATTAAAAGATATTTACCGAGTCTGGATATCCCCTCGAGTGCAGGCAAGACACTTAGCACCCGCCGGACCCGACAGTCTGCCACCACAGGCGTTTAGAGAGACCGCTCGAAAAAGAAGACGCGGGGCTTGCGCGGACGACTTTTCTCACAGCGTCCCTCGTCTTGTTTGTTGTTAGGTGCACGAAATCTCTTCGTCGTGCGGGAGGACATACATCGGCCACACTCACCGATGCGTTAAACGCCATCTTCGAGAGCATGCTAATTTGACGAAAACCGCAGGTGGAAGCCACCACTAGAACCGACGACTGGAAGCGAGTTGACTGGACACCGCAGCACGTGTACACTTCAAAGAGTGAAGATTATAAACCCCTTGTCGCGGTTTTCCGTTTGGCTGGCGCCATTCAATTTGTTTTTATGCTACAATAGAGTTTGGCGGCGTCGGGTGTCACACGGGGCTAGATACCAAGTCAGGTCACGTCATCACACCCGGTCGGTTGTATAGTGAGGTGTATGACTAAGCATGACGCGTATTAAATTGTTACGACAAGCGTGCCATTTCATGCGACGTAACCAAACAGGAAGTACCATCACCAAACCGGAAGTCACAACCGGAAATTACGACAAACGCCTTTAGGGGCTCTGTGTGCTATCGCAACCCAGCCTCGGCACTGTCTAGGAGTCCGCTAATTTTCTTTTTTTCAATAGGACACTTTTCTCACAACATTTTCTTACTTCGCTTTTTTTGTTTTCTATACTTCGTAACTTATACATTTTATGGTCTTAGAAATAAAGGCTCATTCGCAAGTCGCATATAATTTTTCTGCACGGTGTTATCGGCCGCTGTTGGCGTGCTCTTGATACAAAGCTTAAAAGGACACCACGAACAATTCACTGCACAGCTCAAAGACGGCGCACAGTTCCAAGAAGTTGCCCGCGAAACATGAACGGTATTTTTTTATTCGAATTTTCTTAAACCGGAACGATTAAAGAACTTCGATCAACGTGACCCCCCACCCCCGGAGAGTGCGTCTCAATTAGCGAAGCAAATCACAAACAGGCGCGCACTCAGCATCGCTGGCTCCACTGCGACCGCATCGATCCGTTCACGCAGGCATTCTGATTCAGGCTGCGCGAGGTACGTAATTACACCGTTTTCCGGGTCGCAGGTGCCCCCAGGCTCTGACCAATCACTCGAGTCAGCGCGTCGGTCAGCATAGCTTCGATGGTCGAGGGGTTTTTCGCGACTACACAGACTCCAGCGCGGGAGAGATTTTCGCTAGCCTCTGCGCATGCAGGCGTGTAAAATGAACTTTTCGGAAGGGTGCGCAGCTTTGGTTGGGCTTGGTCGCTGCCTGTCTTCACTGGATCGATGTACCTGGTTAAATCCCTAAACTGCGTTTCGTTCGCGAGCAGGTTGGCGGAGCTCTCAGCCAAAACTCGTTAAGTGTTCAACTGCAGAAACTTTAGGTAAAAGGTACCTGCATGCAAAACATGTCTTTTTATAGCATTAAATAATAATCAATCCCTCCCCCTTTTCAAAATAAAAGAGCTTCCAGACTCGGTGCGCTCTACAAGGCTGAATAAGTGATAACTGTATCTGTATCGTAATCCTTTTCACTGTGAATATGTCCCATGCAACCTAGACACCTCAAAATTTGTTGTAACGGTATATTTTATGCTAAGCATGACGTTTTGATTGGCCGATTGATCGATCTAGTCAATGCGAGATTTCAGGTTGCGACATAATACGCCGCTCATTCACAATAACGTCTATTATACAAAGAAAGACTACCGTTTAAGTATACTGAAGTGAGGACGTCCTTTACTAGCATCATTATACGTGCGGATCCTAAGCAGGCTTCAACTGTAGCACGTGAAATCGATTCTCAGTTAGTTCGCGCTTTCGACTGTGTTCACAGCCTAGTGCGCCGCAGCAGGCCATTCAAACCAAAGCTCACATTTGCAAACAACTTATGTAAATCTGGTTCTCAGCGCGACTGAAAAGCTGGCGTGAAAGAAAATGGGTCGTAAAGCAAAACTTGCTGACTACCGTTTCCCATGGAATATTAGGCTTAGGTCAACAACAGCGTTCAGCGTTAATGCGGATAACAGTTGGTAGTGGACTCTTTTGTTCTCGCAAAGTGAGGCTTTAGTCAACACAAGGACGTTATTGTGTCCTCGTACACTGGAGGGCTAACGCTCAAAGATTGAAAAATCTCATGGTCGTTAAACAATGTAACGAAGACGCTCCAATGTTCCGCGCAGTGAAGAAGAGGCCATTGTTCCCACACAGCGATACGATTCAAAGCCACTTCCCACCAAATAAAACAATGCGGGCTGTTTCTTGGCCAAGGCGCAGACCCATTTCCGGAGATATAGCTCTCACAGCTGCAAGTGGCAGATATGTCGGACACTCTCACCGCAGCAACAACAATACAAACAAAAAACAAACAAAAAAAGCACGCGTCATCGTTTACCAGAGACATCGATCATTTCCTCGATCAATACATCTGACGCAGCTCGTCCCACAGGGCAGAGAGGGTTTCATTTATAACCGTAAGCTGAGAATTTACTTATATACTTACTACTTCGAAAAAGCCCTCCCGCCCCCCCCCCCCCCCCCCTTTTCTCTTTGCTGTAAAAGACAATTTAATTAAGAGCATGCCCGCAAGTGTCGCTCCATGTTTAAAGCAGGCGATCTGATGGAGCCCGTACACAACGCAACAAGAACCTCTCGCTCTCAGGAGGCAGGCCTCGCTTGGTGCAGAAACGGATATAAATGGATAACAGTGGCTTTGAAAGACGATAGAAACAGAACCATGGGTAGGGGTGGGGGGGGGGGGGGGGGGGGTGACGTCGGTTGAGGAGACAGTTCCCGGCGTCAGCGACAGCCGAAGAAAAGAAGTTCTCTCGCGGGCTTAACTACGAGAGAGCGAAGGGTAGAATAAAGCAACCACGACATCTCCTTCGACAGGACCGGGAAAACAAACTAATTTCTGCGAACATACCGGAAACAAAAATGCCACAAAAGATTCATTGCCTTGGATGAGGAGAGGGAATTTCGGAAATAAAAGACGGTTCTCCTTACAAGGGAACGCCTATATAAGCACAGCCTCACTTCAAAAACCGTGTATCCCTGAGGGATTCAACTGTTGCGACGACAGGTGGTAAAGAAACCGACTATATTCGACACAACTGCGCAAACTGAATCACGGCTCGCTGTATTGGTCGACGGCGTGTCTGTTCTGTTATCGTACATTGTGACTGCGAGAACTGTGGCTCCTGCCCGTCAGGTACCTAAAAGAGCAGGCTTGCGAATTCGACCTGTAATTGGGTCAGATGGCAGCTCATACGAATCTGTCTCTCTTTCTCCCTTGCACTTTTTGTCTATCCTCCAGTTAATCCTTCAACACCTCCCCTCCCCCCTTCTTTTCCGCTCAAATTAAAACCTTACAGTGTTGTAGAAGCCAGTGTAAGCGTAAGCCAGTCATGTTGTTCGAACGAAACACTTGTCACTGACTCTCCTTGACTGCTGCCGCTGCGGTGGCTCAGTAGTAATGGCGCTCGGCTGCTGACGCGATAGACGCGGGTTCGATCCCGGCCGCGGCGGTCGAATTTCGACGGAGGCGAAATTCTAGAGGCCCGTGTACTGTGCGATGTCAGTGCACGTTAAAGAACCCCAGGTGGTCGAAATTTCCGGAGCCCTTCACTACGGCGTCCCTCGTAACCTGAGTCGCTTTGGGACGCTAAACCCCCATAAACCAAAACAAACCAAACCAATCTCCTTGACTGCCATTCACGATGAGCGGACGATTGGTATTCATTACGATTCTTGATTGGCGGCTCCGCTGGAACTACGGACGGACATAACCCCGAGTCTCACAACGCAGCCAGCTACCGCTTATAAAAATGGTCTATAAACAGTCTATAGACTTCTTATAGACTCTATTGCCTTGCTATAGATATTTCTTTTCGTCGACTCATAGTCTATAGACTGTCTATAGAATATGAATAAAAAAGAAATATCTAAAGACAAAATTCTACTAAAAGTGCGTGGCCATAAATCTATAGATCGTCTATAGAATGTCTATTGCGTTTGTATTGCGTACAGATTGTTCCCTAGGATTTGTATGTCTATGGAAAGTCTATAGGCTGTCTAAAACATTTTGTAAGATACGAACGCTTCCTGATTGGTCACAACTTATCGCGAAAGATTCGCGTTCGACTCCACCCAATCATGTATCACCGTGGCTTGCAAGCAGCCTCATCGATTCTGCCCCATGATTATCTGATGCGGTGATTGCCGCCCACACACGCTGCCCCATTTCAGCGAAAGAAGACGTACAGAAGGCGCGGGATACGAAGGAGGAGGAGGAGGAGGAGAGGTGGGGGGGAGAGGGCCGTGCAACACCTACACAGTATAGGCAGTGCAGACTAGCTGCCGCAGCGTGGGAACCGGAACACGTGCGGCAGTGTTCACCCGTTGCAGCGAGCGTGCTTCCGAGAATCCGCTCGAGCGAGTGTTGCCGGTGGCTGCGTCTGTGTATATATATACATATGCAGCTGCCGCCCACAGGCACTTCCTGATCCGAGTCGAGACTGGAACTCACCACTGCGGCTCAGCGCGCATACCGGCAGAGATTTCAGACTCAGTCTTTGCGAGTTTAAGACGGTATAAGTCGCGGGCTTTAAGTTCGTGTAAACAAAGGCTCGAGGGAGATTTTCGGTAAGGAGGGCACACGCTGGCTTCGCGAGATTTTGTAATGAAGGTCAGGGAACGTATTCACAAGGCTGGATTCATATGCGCATGCTAGTTTCGCCAACCGTCATCTTAAAAAAAAATATTTAGACTGCGCGCTGAGCCGCAGTGGCGAGTTCCAGAGTCTCGACGTCATTTTTGACGGGTGCAAATTAGTTATTTCTCTCTTTCTCTCTATAGAGACTCTATAGACTATCCAAAGACTTCTGTGTATAAAGTCTAATGACTGTCTAAAGAAACACCTTAGAGAAAAATTCACAGGTAATACAAATCCTATAGACAGTCTATAGACAATCTATAAATTTATGGCCATACTTTTAGTAGGCATTTGTCTATAGACAGTCTATATACTATGAATAGACAAAAAGAAATATCTATAGAAAGGCAAGAGAGTCTATATGAAGTCTATAGACTGTCTATAGTCCATTTTTGTAAGGGATCATCACTTGTTCTGCGACCAATAGTGATTGTAAAGGCGGCGTATAATCACGGACCGGCCTTTGATGCACGGAATTCCGCGAGGACGCGTTCCGCACCAATTTACAACATCGCTCGGCGAGAGATAAGGAATTGTTAGAATTGCCGAAGTGTCATTTCGAAGCGATCCAATTCCGGCCCGCGTACCTCAAACCAACAAAAAGAAACAAAACAAAACACTCCGCTGAATGGACTTGCAGCGTACTGGAATAAGCAGCAAGGACATCTGCATACACCGTCAATTTAGTTGAGAAAACAAAAAAAAAGTTGTGGAGCATTAAAAACTCCAGAATGTTCCGGTATTCAAGGTGCCGACATTCGAAGCGAAGCCTATATATGCGCTACGCGCACAACCTTGACATTCACAAGCAGTGCAGGCCAGTAGATCGGGCCGCACGCCATCGCAGAGAGTTCCGAGACGTTCTCCGTAATAATCAGATCGGGCAGAGTCCCGCGAAATAATAAAAAAAGTTACGCAATAAAAAATATAAAATAAAAGCTACAGCGCACTATATTACAAAAGGAAGAATAAAGTAACCTTCCTCCCTGCCTGTCTTGATTGTACTTTATTTATTCTCCCCAAGTTCTTCGCGTAGGCGCGGACTTCGAATCGATTTCGTCGGCTCTCGGAAGGGGAAATTCAATAAAATTGCGACACGACCAGACAGAAACCGCCGCGACGTTACCGCTGCGGTCACACGGCGACGTGCGGACGAGTTATGAAGGCCGCGACGCTTATTACTTCTTCCTCAACCCCCCCCCCCCCCCCCTCCTTTCTCTTCAAAGATTTTTTTTTATTTTTCATACCCAACAGGCGGCGCTGCAAAGAGCAGTTATATATTGGTCGCACGCGCGAACGAAGAAACGTTTTGCGAAGAAATCGCGAAGAACGGGAGAATACGAGGACGGCCAACAGGGCGTATACATGCAGTCGAACCTCGTTATAACGAAACGATTTATAACAAAATAATGGATATAACGAAGTAATGACGATTTTCCTCGCAAGCTCGGGTCAACACGGGCTATAACGAAGTTATGCCTATAACGAAGTAATCGCGGGCATTTTCAACGTCGTTATAGCGAGGTTAGAACCTCGTTACGACGAACCGGTTTATAACGAAATAACGGATATAACGAAGAAATGACGATTCACCTTGGAAGCTCGGGTAACACCGGCTATAACGAAGTTACGGCTATAACGAAGTGATCGAACTTCTTTATAACGATGTTCTACTCTATATATATACATTCTCCGAAGACGCGAACATACACGTTATTACCTCCGCCTCACTCGAGCGTAATACACTACGCGCATACTACGCGCGGCCGGCGGCGTGTTCGAGCGGAATCACAAGCGGCGTGCGGTTGCGCTCAATTAGACGCATGAGCTGGTTCGGGAGCATATATTAGCCAAGCCGGCTTCGGGAAAGCTTCCCGTCATTTTATTTCTCTTTTTTTTCTGTCGTTGCATTTTCAGGAAGTATACGCGCGTATTGGAAGTGACGAATGACGACGAGAAAGAAACCGTTTCCAAATGCAGGATCCGAAGTGCGAAACGGTATTACCGACGCGCGCTCGCTCGTTGGGCGAAATCTAATTTATATGCGAGCGCTAATCGTGAACACGGTGGGCGCCTCTCTTCCTGCAGTAGTTGGGCCTCCTAATGACCTCAATTAGCCGGTGAGGCAAGAAAACCGGAAAGAAAGAATGACGTAAAGGTAAAAGTTCGCCGTTGTTTGAAACACGTGCGAAGAGGGCGAGGAGGTCAGGAGAAAAGGAAAGGCGCATCGAAACATGGAATGAGCAAGGGGGAGGGTAAAGAGGTGGGAAGCATGCGGAGAATGTGCGCCTAGTTGAATTGACCGCTCAGCCAACGCGACACGCCACATGGAAACGACATTGGCAACATTACCAGCATTGGCAACATTGACCCGACTTTCAAAAAGGCGGAGTCAAAACGCGAAACCAGCCTCCGTGTCCGTGTCAACCAAGCCGAGGGAGAAAGTATGAGTTTAAAAGCTTTAATCAGACATAGAAAAAAAAACACGAGCCATCCTTTGAATGAGAATCACGCAAGTTAGCGATTTGTTTTCAAACAGCCAAATTGTTTGGGTATACTACCCGCCGCGGTGGCTCAGTGGTCAGAGCGCTCGGCTACTGATCCGGAGTTCTCGAGTGCGAACCCGACCGCGGCGGCTGCGTTTTTATGGAGGCAAAACGCTAAGGCGCCCGTGTAATGTACAATGTCAGTGCACGCTAAAGATCCACAGGTGGTCGAAAATATTCCGGAGCCCTCCACTACGGCACCTCTTTCTTCCTTTCTTCTCTCACTCACAACTTCCTCCCTTCACTTACGGCGCGGTTCAGGTGTCCAGCGATATATGAGACAGATACAGAGCCATTTCCTTTCCCCCAAAACCAATTATTATTATTATTATTATTATTATTATTATTATTATTATTATTATTATTATTATTATTATTATTATTATTATTATTATTATTAGCCAACTTGTTTGGGTATGCCGACAGAGCACGCATGCATGTGTGGCATAAAAGACATTACATGCGTGTGGGCTTCAGTAGTTAGGGCGCTTGACTGCTGCGCGCGAGTACGCGGGTGCGATGCCGCTCGCCACGACTACATTTCGATAGAGGCGAAATGCATGACGCCCGTTTACTGTGCGATGTCAGTGAACGGTAAAGGACACCAGGCGGTCGAAGTTATTCCGGAAACCCACCACTAGGGCGTCACTCAAAGCCCCTGTCACTTCGGGACATTAAACCCTATATACCATACTGTACCATGCTATACTATACTATATCGTACCGTAACCGTATTGTTTAGTTTAGTGTATGGGGTTTAACGTCCAAAAGCGACTCAGGCTATGAGAGACGCCGTAGTGAAGGGCTCCGGAAATTTCGACCACCTGGGGTTCTTTAACGTGCACTGACATCGCACTGTACACGGGCCTCTAGAATTTCGCCTCCATCGAAATACAACTGCCACGGCCGGAATCGAACCCGCGTTTTTCGGACCAGCAGCCGAGCGCCGTAACCACTTAGCCACCGCGGCGGCTAAATGTAACCGTATTGTATATCCTAACCGTATCGTATCGTATCGAATCGTATCGTATCGTATCGTACCGGAACATGCGTGCGCATATGCAACGCTGCCGAGGCAACATGTTTCACTGCACACTCCAAACAGAAAAGAGTAAAATGGGAATAAGAAGTCCTCTACCACAGACCCTTTTATAAAACTGTGCACTGGAGGACAGCATATTCAATTTTTACTCCTATTACATATTCTTGTTTAAAGTAAAACGCGCACTGCGCGGTACAGTGCAGCTGTCCAACGGTAAGACCTGAAGTTCAGAATGGCAATGAACGATCTGAACAAAGTGCCGATGGACGTTCGGCACACGTGCACTGTGGGGGTTTGGCTCAGCTACTACAGACGTTAAGCGCACCTACTGTGGACATTCGGAGCACCAACTACAAACGCTTGTAGCTTCTATACTGCGGACGTTCGGGAGCATATCAACGTCAACGGGACGTCAACGGGACGTCAACGGGACGCCAACGGGCATTCAGAGCCGCGGCGGGCGTTCTGAATACTAATGCCGACATGCTCGCTTCCTGTACATGCTTACAACACTTCGCTGGTGCATGGAGTCGGTCCTCCAGGAGGCCTTTGAGGAGTCTTACAATGGCCGCAGCCTGCTTTTCATTAGCATTTGCATATACATCTCTCACATTAAGAAATGTTGCACAGCGGGGTTAGGACGAGAAGGGCGCCGTGCAGGAAGACGAGAAGACCCCCCCCCCCCCCATAGTTCCTCGCCTTATGGCGCCTCCTTATACATAGATACGCACGGAATGAAACACGCTGACGACTGCTCGCCGCTCGCTCGTTATGCAAACGCCTGCGCCGCGCGCTACGCCGCCTCAATTATGCATTTCGCCTCTCCGCTGCAGCTCCGAGAGACCCAGCAAAGTGTCGCGAGTCTCCGCATATTAATGTAGGCGAAGGGGCGGGGGGAAGGGGGGGGGGGGGGGTGCGCTGCTCCCGTTCGCCTTTCTACAAGGCGCAGTTCGTAATTCGAGCTTGTTCTTTTTTTCTTTTATTTATTTTGTCTCTTAGTCCAGCGAGACCGCATTGCGGCTGATTTTCACTTGGATGATACGACGTGGGAGGGAAGGCAGAGAATGAGAGAGAGAGAGAGAGAGAGAGAGAGAGAGAGAGAGAGAGAGAGAGAGAGAGAGAGAGAGAGAGGGTTGAATTTAATTGGTTGGTTTTTGGAGGGAAAGGAAATGGCGCAGTATCTGTCTCAAATATCGTTGGACACCTGAACCGCGCCGTAAGAGAAGGGTAAAGGAGGGAGTGAAAGAAGAAAGGAAGAGAGAGGTGCCGTTGTGGAGGGCTCCGGAATAATTTCGACCACCTGGGGATCTTTAACGTGCACTGACATCGCACAGCACACGGGCGCCTTAGCGTTTTAGCATCGTTCTCCATCGCGAAATGGGCGGCGAAATTCGAGACTGCTGCGCGTTCTGTAGTTACTTTGTAGTTTCGTAGTTGTAGTGAGTGGTTATCGGAAACGATACCGGGCAAGTCGGTTCCATTTGAGAAATTGCGGAAACCGTAGAAGAGGCGAGGCGGGCAAACCGAAAAGATGTTGTACAGTGTTCGAAGAGACAGAAAACAAACCGCACGCGCGGACGGACTGTTCATTCCGGGGAATGTGCCAGTATGCACGAATGAGGTCAGGAAGACGAGAGGCCCGCAGTTACGGGAGCAGAAGCATGAAATCACTCGGAAATAATTGAGAGAGGAAAACGCGCTCGCCAGTTTGAGATAGAGTAACGGGATCCGCAGGTACGCAGCTGGAAACCTGAACCGCAATATCCGTCAGTGCGCGGCGCACTGCGGATTATGTTAATCGGGTTGGTAAGCCCGGGAGCTTCCGGTAATACTATCTGCGACAGAACAGGTAGGTATACACCACGCCGACGCAGAAAACTATGGTAACCCGGAAGTAGCAGCCATGTCATGTTTCTGTCTAAAACGCAACCGCCTGCAGGTAATTAAAAAAAGAAAAATACGGTGGATGTCAATACGGCACATGCTTCCAAGAGCAGTACTTGCAGGCCTAATCTTCACCCGTAGTAATTTGCTGCACGTATTAGGAGTAGGACAGAGACTTAGCACAGCATTTTATTCCTCTTTTTTATTTTTGTTTTTTTCCCGTTCCAGATATGAATGTTCGAAGTTTCTCACAAGTCGTGCACAATGTAGCTTACTGAACGAAAAGAAAGCAGAAAATGATTTAATTACTTTTTGCAGAAAGGAAGATATTGAATGAATTTTATAAGCCCAGAGTATAGCTAAATATATACTAAATTAAAAACCAGCGCGGCGCCTCGATGATTATAATGGCTCCTGCTTTCCAGCACAAAGTGGCGCGTTCGGACTCGGTCGTGGCTTACACGATGCGGTGAAGGCGACACGCAAAAGGCGGCTGCTGAGTGTTATTTCGGTGCAAGTTCAATAACGGCTACACAAAGCGTTAAATAACTAATCCGGAACGCACCGCTAGACCTTTTATCTCAAAGCCCATACCACTGCCTTGACACACGAAAATCCATTAATCCATAAATTAATCAACCAGAAAGTTAATTTTAAGTTGCCGGCTGAGTACGACAGGCGATTATCCGGAAGGCAAGATACAGTGATTTCGAAGCTTACGCAAATACGAAACGCTCCACCGTACAAAAGCCCGATGCGCTCCTGACAATACCGCAACGCGGCAGATAGCGGAGAAGGCAATGAAGAGACCAGAAAGAAAAAGAATGAAAAAGTATTCCGGTTTCAAAATTCCGGAAGCGTCTCAGGCAGTTAATACTGGAAACGAGGGCGGGTTCCCCTCCATCCGTTTCGCGCGGTAGTGGGGGGGGGGGGGGGGGGGGGGCTGTTTTGTGCACCGCGCTGAATGAAGCAGTTGAATTCAGAGCGCCCCATATTATCCGGATTCGCGTCAGCTTGTGACGCAGCTTGCAATCCGAATAATCCGAAGCGTCTACGGCACGCTCCTTCACGTTCCGGCATGGTTGCACAAGCGGACAACGCGACTGCGTGTGCGCATGCGCGCGTTTCGACGCAGTGCGACCTGCGTTTTAGTTTTTATGATTAACAGCTAGTAAGCGGGTGTGGTATGCAAGCGGGCAAATCAGTGTGTAAAACAGTGATCAGGGATCGAACCTAGGTGACATATTGGCAAAGACCGGTCCGACAATGGGCCAGCTTTCGCCAACACAATTCCAATATTAGGCCGATGTTCTGTGCTGCTAGGGCGGGTAGATTATAATTTAAAGCTTAAGCGAGTGGGCCAGCAAATCAGTGAAAGCGGCACGATAATAAGCGATACAGTGATAACCGGATTGAGGGGGTAAACGAGAATGAGCGAGTGAAAGAGAATGAGCGAAAGAGAGAACCAAAGAAGAAAGAGTCGCTAATGCGTCCGCTACGACCTCGAGAGGCGGACGTAAGCTGTGCGGATTATCCCTCGCATGAGATTGATGAATGCGACGGAACGCATTAGCGGGGAGATTAATGCCGTAATCAGTGCTTGGTCACACAAAGGAAACGATGTAATCTGAAGGCTTGGACGACGTCTATTTTTCTAAATTATTAGCACAAAGTGAGCGAAGCTATACAGATAGGAAGAATAGAAACACAAAGCGGAAAGCCAAGCGAATGCCTCGCGTAAAATAACAATAAAACAGAAAAATGAAAAGGTTAAAGAGCACGCCATTCCGTTGAAGCGTCTGGCCAGGTTTTACAGCAAAATGGATTATGCGCCGATTTTAATGGACGTGCTCAAAATATGCGCGATGGCTTCCTCGAATTTTTTCCCACTTTTTTAAGGTTTTTTTTTTTGAAATGCACGCGAGGGAAAAGATTTTGAAGGCTTCCTCGCAAGTCACTGTACCACTTGCCTAGATTGTACTCCTGCATTCGGTGACACCTCCATAATCAGAAAGAGCAGTGTACGTATGACTAGAGAAATAGCTGAATCAAATCAGATATATAGCCTGGGAGAGGGCTGCGTCAGCACAGCCTCTATCGCCCTTTCACCAAAAGAGCTGACTTTCCTGAGCATGCGCAAACGGTAGCTGCACTACGTTTATAAATGTGAATCCCTTCAATAAAAGATTTGTTGTCAGTTCAGCGCCCGTCCTTGTCGCCTCGTCTCTGTCCTCGTCTGTTCAGCGCTGCTTTCCAGAAAACTAGCCTAGAGGGCATTCCTATAGGTACCCGGTCGGACGGCTCGAGCCAGACAGCCGTATACAGCTGTAATATATTCGCGGCTATACTGTCCCCACTGGCTGTTTGAAAGACAGCGCCTCTAAAAAAAAAACAAAACAAAAAAAGCAAATGGAGACGAACAACGAAAAGCAAGAAAAAATAAACAAATAAAAAACGCGCACAATTCGTAAACGTCGGCATCAAAATCGACACGAGCTATACAATAAAGTCCACGCCAACGGCAATACACTATACGGGAACAAGGTCAGACGCAGGGTTGCATCAATATACATGGTGCGCACAGAACGCCGCGCTGTCACTGAGGGAGCTTCCGTTCAAAGAAAGGCGCGTTTTTTTTTTTTTTTTCAAACCCTGGCTTCGCGCGGAAATGTATTCAGCTCCGTGTTCACGCACACGAAAGCCCGTTGGCGAGCGCGCTTGCAGCGAGCTGTCAGCTGGCAAAAGCGACAACCCCTTGCAAAGTGGATTCGCTTTAAGAACTCCCACAACGCCTCTCTTCCCCATTTTATACTACGCCCTTTTTCCCTGACCCGGTCGCCAATGCGCACCTTTTATAATGCGACGACAGGCAATGCGGGGGGGGGGGGGGGGGGCATATAGGCTCAAAATTTATGAGATCGCCCCCCGCTGGCTGTAGGTGTACGCTTTTGAAAGACTTTGCGGAGAGGTTTAGTTCGCTTTCCGGTCGTTGGAAAAATAGGTGCTTTGTATATCTATACGCTCGCTTCAGACACTGCGATGCTTTGATTTCTTTGTTCTCAGGTTAGCAACGGCGGCTTCCACCCTTAAAAATGGTCTATAGACAGTCTAAAGACTTCTTATAGACTATATTGCCTTCCTATAGATATTTATTTTAGTATATTCATAGTATATAGACTGTCTACTGGCAAAAGTCTACTAAAAGTGTAGGGAATAATTGTATAGATTGTCTATAGGCTGTCTATAGGAATTGTATTGCCTATAGACTGTTCTCTAGGGTCTGTCTATAGAGAGTCAATATACTTTATAGACAGAAGTGTATGAACAGTCTATAGACTGTCTATAGAAATTTTTATAAGGGGCAGTATAAGGAAGCGATTCGGGAACGGACAAGCACGGCTGAAAGCACTAAAAAAGAAATAAAGAGAGAGAGGTTGGAAGAAAAAATATAAAAGGCGACCTTCCTCACTAAACGTGCGACATTAAAATGCAAGCAGTGGTTGTGACGCACCGATGCGCGCGCTCCTGAAGGCGACCAGTGAGAAGCGTGTGATGCCTCAATGGAAACCTTTGCAATTCAGTAACTTGAGACATGCGCGTTCAACTGCGACGGGGCCTCACTATACCTAGAGGGCAAATACTGTTCAGGTTGGAGGCCCGTCCGCGTGAAATCGACGAGGCGACCACGTAACATGCATTGAGAACGTGTACAAATAAAATAATTAGCTGCATGAATAAATAAACGCACGGCGTTCGCGATTACAATACGCGTGCATCTAACCATGTCAGCATTTGCATTCCGCGAAGGACTAACTTGAGCACAATGGGCAAGCATTTGGTTGCGTTAGGCAACAAGAGGCTGGCACGCCGCTAACGGAACGAGCCAGCGAACCATTGCCAAACAACCGCTGTACTAAACAGAGCCCCACAGAGTCTACGAAGCCAGGAACGGCGCCCCATCCGCGCCGCGTCTCCATTTTGCAAAAGCTCTGTCAGTCGCCAG